>NW_024347787.1:0-665 GCF_902729225.1 Pteropus medius | reverse complement strand
CACACACACACACACACAAATATATGGTATTTTGTAACATTAATTTAAATCGATTAGCATTAATTTTGAACATTCAAGTTATTATGTACTATCTCTAATTGTATATCTGCTTCCATCTTCCCAACTGAATTAAAGGCTTCTAGAAGAGCCATATTAACTTTACTTTTAAATCCTAGTATTTTGTCAGATCTGATCTTTCATAATTTTGCAGGATGAATAAATGGCATGTATTTACTTAGCAAGAAATTATTGTGTACCTACTATGAACTAGAACCTTTTCACTTGTCTATAGGTATCACTTTGAATGATACAAACATGCTATCTCTTCATGGAATTTTACATTTGATTGAGCAAATATAGCCAATAAATAAATAAGAAAATAGGGGTTAAGTTTTACAAGGGAAATAAAAGGGAGATGTGATAGAAACTGACTGCTATGGGAGAAGGGCTCCTTCAGCTAGAGTGCTTAGAGGGGACTGTCTAAAGGAGTGGTACTTTGGCTAAGAAAGGACAAGACAGAGGAAAGGTATACAGCAAGCAACCGCAACAGCAAGTATAATGTAAGGTAGTAAACAGAAAGAAACATGTTAAAGAAACAGACAGAAGGTCAGCAAGACAGGAAAGCAGTGTGAAGAAGACACATTCTACCAGATGCAGCCAGAGAG
>NW_024347786.1:0-531 GCF_902729225.1 Pteropus medius | reverse complement strand
CAGAGTCTGTAAACTGTAACTCGCAGGAACGAAAGGTCGATGGAGAAACTGGGCCCCTCACACGCGGGGCTTTCTCTTCCTCGTCTGGGCTTTTTGTCCTTTCCTCTCGTCTTCCCTTCTTCCCTTCTTCCCGTCCCTAACAAACTTTTCTTTTGACTCTGGCTTCATTCTTTCTCGGCACCGCGAAGAGCGAGGTCCTCCCTCGGGGCGGGGCTCGAGCTGCCCCCACGCGGGGTTCGTCCTGCCCCTCGGGGTTCGTCCTGCCCCGCGCGGCCTTCCCGAGCAGTGGCAGAGGCAGCAGGGCCCTGCCGGCACCTTGACCTTGGGCTTCCAGATTCCAGAACGGCAACGGCCGACTTCTGGTGCGCAGGACTTGGCGCGGCCCCGGCAGACGCACGCGGGCCACAGAGCCGGAAGGAGGCGGCCGCGGCACAGACGGGAGACGGTCGCCTGACACCGCGACTTCCTGGTGGCACGTCCGTCCGTGGGGCGGTGTTCACCTGCGCACGTTCCTTTCTTCCGTCCACTTTC
>NW_024347785.1:0-701 GCF_902729225.1 Pteropus medius | reverse complement strand
TGTTTTAGGCCACCCAGTTTGTGACAACTCGTTCTGGCAGCCCTAGGAAGCTGCCTCGCTCCACAAACCCTCCCTCGAAGCGAACAGAGCCTCTGGAGCCTGTCGCCCTCTGGAGCCTGGCTGCACTGCCGCCTTCTCCCAGGGCCGGGGGAGGGACGCCTGCAGCTCCTGGAGTGTCCCCCTGCCTCAGGCTCCGACACTCCCAGCTCCCGACTCAGAGAGGGGCGTGGCTCTCACCTGTAGCGGGCGACGCACAGGTGCACCTTCCCTGAGTATCTCTGCCTGCAGGTGCTGGAGCCCCGTTCATTGTCCATCTAGCAAAGACACGTGGGATTACGTCAAGACGCTGCAGGCTGCATGTTCTGAGTACGAATCACTCACGACCCCCTTCTGGCCTCTGATCTGCTGCCCCCTAGTCTCAGCATCAGGCAGGGCGTTAGCCCAGGGACGAGGCTCCCACAGAGGATGTTTATGGAGGATGTGTGTCCCCTTGCCAAGACTGACTCGGGGTAAGGATGCGCCCCGACATGATGTAAGGTGTGGGACGCTCCACGAGTCAGGACCCACTAGGGTCCTTGGAAGACAAAGCTGGCCTGAGGCCCCTGCTCTGGCAGGCTCGGTCCAAGGAGGGAGGGACGTGCCCGCCGGTGGCTCCCAATGCTTCAGGCCAGAGAGGAACAACTATCTGGGAAGGCGACAGT
>NW_024347784.1:0-502 GCF_902729225.1 Pteropus medius | reverse complement strand
AATTGTCAGCTCGCGGACCCTGCCCGCAGTCCCTGTCAGCTGTCCTGCAGTGTCACGTGGCTTCCGAGAGTTTCTTGAGGTCTCGGGTGACTGTCACCGGTGTGCCACAGGACTCAAGTCGCTGGCTCACTCTGCCTAAGCTCCATAATCGAAATGTAAAGAAGTGGGGGGGCGGCTTTTCTTGAAGTCTACGATTGGGGATCAAGTCACGTGACATAGTTCCGCTTAGGTAGAAACGCTTTACCAAGGCGGGGCGAGCGTCCGGCCGTGTATTATTTACTGGGTGGTGTGAAAAGCGTTAGAAAAACTGAGCTATTTGTGTGAGGTTTCGGATTCTCCTTTCAACAATGTGAAGTCGCACTTTTAGATCTGCCGGTTCCTGAGCCTGCAGAGGCGCCATGTGCGTTTGACCGACCCCCCTTCTCTTGGGGAAGAAAACTGAAGTATAAGCAGGCGACTGATCCGAAACGACCCCAACTTCCAGCAGCGCGTGAGTGTGCAT
>NW_024347783.1:0-387 GCF_902729225.1 Pteropus medius | reverse complement strand
AAAAAAAAAAAAAAGAAAGAAAGAAGAAAGAAAGAAAGAAAGAAAGAAAGAAAGAAAGAAAGAAAGAAAGAAAGAAAGAAAGAAAGAAAAAAGAAAAGAACTAAACAAAATAGAGGCAAGCAATCTACTGGATACAGAGTTCAAAACACTGGTTATAGAGATGTTCAAGGAACTTTGTGAGTATTTCAAACAAAGAGATAGTAAGCATAAAAAACGAAATGAAAAACATAAAAAAGAACCAGTTAGAAACGAAGAATATGTTAACTGAAATGAAGAATACACTAGATGGAAACAACAGCAGATTAGATGAAGCAGAGAATCGAATCAGCGATTTGAAAGAAAGAGTAGCAGAAAATACGCAATCAGGACAGCAAAAAAAAAAAAAAA
>NW_024347782.1:0-10001 GCF_902729225.1 Pteropus medius | reverse complement strand
CCCCAGGGGTCTGACGTTAGGACTATGGTGTAGCCTTTGTAATCTTCGACTTTAATCTTCAACATGTATATTAATTTCGCATTCATCTACGTAGGAAACTTCGGATCATCTTAAACAAAACCCCGCCTTCCTGCCCAGTCCGATCTCGAAGCCCGCGATGCTTCATGTGAGGCGCTCGCCTTGCGGGTCGGGGCGTCCAGCACAGAGCATCTCAGCCCTGGGGCGTGCAGGCCCCAGTGGGAACTGAGAAAGGCTCGCTTGCCATGGAGAGGCCCTGTGCCAAAGAATCTAGAAAGAGTAAACACGGGCTCTTCCAGGCCTGATGGGATCCACTCCAGGGCCTTGCGTCGGGGGAGGCTAAGCAGCTAAGGGGACAAATGGGGGATATGGGGGAGCCAGAGGCCCCCAGAAACCCATGGGAGACTTGCTCTGAGCAAGGTGACTTGAGGGCGAAAGCAGAGAAGGGTGTTTGGCACGACCCGCTGGACACCTTTGTGTGGCTGACAGGGTGGCCGGTTCTCCTCCTGGCTGTCCGCAGTCCGAACACACCTGGCCCCACGAGGCAGGGCAAACCCGAGGCCCCGCATCTCTGGATCACGAGCCCCAGGTGATGAGGGGCTTCGGGTTGAAGCGCCTTTCCCCACGTTTCCAGCAGTTCTAGAAGACCTTCTCCAACAACAGGATGGCATCTGGCTCTGACCTGCATCCAGTCTTCGGCCTTGCTTTTTCTCTGAAGCAAGTTGCCTTCCATGCCCTCCAGATGGATGGCTTACTACAGGGCCTTGGGCGGCTTTTAACCACCACGTGCTTGATGACCCAGCTTCCTGTCAGTGCTGGGTCGCGGGCTTTTGAGAGAGAGGCCAGCTCTCCTCCTCACGACCCACCCACAGAGCCGCAAACACAGCGGGCTAAGCCGGTCCCTGTTGCCCTTTGTCGTTTACCTTTATGGGTCGAAGGAAAATTCACAGAGAACGGCTGCCACGTCCGCGTGTCATCCGCTTTTTGCAGCCGGGGTCTGTGTTTATCTGGCAGCCGTGCCCACGAACAAGATCATTCACGTTCACCTTTTCAGACAGCGGAGCGGAGGGAGGCGATATGTAGAGAATTATGTCCACGTGGTCGAGACTGTCGGGGAGGCGTGTTCTGCCTTCCGCGTTTGGCAGGCCGCCCCCCGCTCTGGCTCTCATCATTCATTTGCTCATTCAGTTCCTCCTAATACGTGATCCCAAAATAGATTCTGTCCTTCTGCCCGGACGATGGTGCCTTTTCGCTGACAGGAAATGAGGAAGCTTTTCCATGCACTCGAGTAGGGTTATTCATAGGACGAAAGGCCTGTTGACAGACCTGCCTGGAGAGGAAGCAGAAAGGGCTCGCTGGACTCTAGAAGGAGAGGGATCTGAATCTCTGTTGTAGTCACAGGTCACCCGCAGCTGATTAGCGAGGCGAGGCTCTGCGGGGCGGTGCTGATGGAAATTGTGGAAAAGCAGCGAATTCTTCTTCAGTTATGGAACAAGAAAATCGTGGAACGACTCCATGAATTTGTTTTTTTTTTTAACTTCTAAGAAACACGGAAAAATCCGTATCTCACCATTTCTCAGAACCGAAGTGACGGGCCCGGCCTGGGCGGGCACAGGCCGGGCCCGTCACTTGTGTGAACGAGGACAAGTCACGTGACATCTCTCCCGGCCTCCACACTCCTACCTGCAGCGGGTCGAATACTCCCCAGGGGCAGAGAGGGGACACATGATGGAGAAAGCAGGGGACCTCTGTGACCAGCACGTGCTACGGCTCCCTTCAGTTACGGCTCTTTCCATCCAAAGACAGACTTTTCGACATGACACCCTAACTCCCCTCTGTTTTTACAAGTGATACTTTTCTATGGTGATTTGACAGGATGGTGTTTGGCAGTTTAAAAAAAATAAAACCTAAGGGAAGTAAGAAGTGAGGGGGGCAAGGAAGAACAGAGGGCTCCTGGCCCCGGAGAGCGGAGCGGGGCGCAGGGCCATGTCTTCTGCGTTTGTGCTCCGGTTCCGGCGCTTCTCGGCTGTGTGGCTTTGGAAAGACAGCTACCTGGGCTGGTGTCCTCATCTGTACAATGGCGATTCTCATGTAGCTGCGTCTCAGGGCTTAGGGAGGATTGAACAGAACGATGCACAGAAAGCACTTGACACAGGACTCCTAGTAACCTCTCCAGAAAGACGCACTACTCGTTATTACGTAGACGTAAGGCTCGTATGGCCGACGAGGATTTGTTGAATGAGTGGCTTCCTTAAATAGTAACAAAAAAAAAAAAAACCAAAGCGGAGGAAATTAACGACTGAATCCTTTGCAAAAAGCGTCTCTGAATCTCAGCGGTGCGAATTTGCAGGACGGTCAGCAAGCATGTATTGATCCGGCCTCGGGTGACCGCTCGAGCCCTGTCTGCTGCCCTGTCCCTGTCCCCTCCCCGTTCCAACTCCCCCGCAGATGCGTGGGCTGTGTTCCAAACGCTCCGTGGCCCTGCGCACCGTGCGATGTTAGCCTAGGACACTGTCCTCCCTTTAGTCACCGACTGGAATCCTAATCGAATCAAATTTCGTCATTTGTTTTTAAACAGGCTAGAAGGGTTTTAGTGTTGCTGTTGATGTTCGTTTGTTTTACCAGCTTTGTCGTCTTCCCTTGAACCCCCTGTCCCTGAAGAGTCCTCTGAGCTCACCCCCGGGGGGGCCCAGGAGTTCTGTCCCCTCCTGGACGCCAGGCGAGGCACTGTGGCCTTTCCCCAGACCGTGGCTTCCTCCTCTAGTGGTGCCAGCTACTGAGGTCGGGGGTAGATGGGTATCTGTTTTCTTGTGTGTAGACTGAAGGGGTTGGACTCGTCCTTTGAACTCCCATTGTCCTTTGGGCGAGATGACTGTCACAAATCAGTGGTGGACATTTGTCATAATTCCAGCTCAAATCTCTAGCCCTCAAAGATACCACAACAGATGGCAGAAATCCCTGCCTTCATCAACACACACACACACACACGCTTTTTCACGCACACACACACACACACTGCACAAATCATCCTCCAAGTAGATTCTTGGTGGCCCCCTAGGACTGCCTGGCCTGGGGCACCCACAACAATGTTTCAGGTTTATAAAGATTCTTGGGAACCTCTGGATATGAGCTCAGTCTCCCAGGTTCCATACGATCTTCAATATGATCATGGGGCTGAAACAAAGCAATTCAGTCTAGAGACAGGCTGCAAAAGACGACAGACAACAGATAAGTGCCAGATGTGTGAGCTCCGCGCTGTCTGCAGGGGGCGTGTTTAGATGTAGCGGGTTACAGGAGTCACTCTCCCCTAAAAGAAAAAGGTGCTTCATTCCCTGGCATCATCTGCCACCTCCATTCACCATAAACAACGTGCAGGAGACGTGTCAGGCTCCACGGTCCTTTGTAGGAGTTAAGCACGTAGTTAATTTCTTTTTCACCCTGCGATTCTTCGTTGAGTAAAATGCCATTTCGCTGTACTGTGACAGTGGCTACGATGGTTCAGGGCACCGAAAAGGCGACATGGTGACTGAGCTCCAGGCTAAGATTCCATGTCACCCTCTTCAGAGGCTCCGTTATTCCGGGACCAAGGGCTGTCCTTGGGCTTTCTGCTTGACATTCCGAGCCGTCGCCTCAGACTAATTATAATTCATCCGACGATCTCGTTCTAACGGTCTAATTTTATCATTCTGTAATTAAGCTTCTTCTGGCAGCCTGCTATTTTGCCATAAAAGGAAAATATTACCTTTCCCAGTTTTAAATTGGCTGAGCGAGGTAAGGGGAGGGAGTCACACTCACCAACGTTTCGTTGGAGCAATGGCTTTTGTTTCGAGCACTTCTTTTTCTAGAAAGATAGCAGTTACTCAGTCGATATTGATCAAACACTTTACTCACTGTTTCGCAGCTAAAGGCCCAAGGAAAAGGTGAACAGTTTCCTCAGTGGTTGGTCCTACAATCATAATACTACGCATCCGGGGAGATAGAGGCTGCTCATTGCTTATACACTATCCTATGCCCTCTGGTCAGGTTCTGGAAAGAGGGGACCCAGCTGAAGAACCACGTTTCCCAGTCTCCTTTGCAAAGACGGATGGTCAAGTGACCAATCTGGCCAGTGAGACATAAGGAAGGTCATCCGTGGATGGGGCATCTGCAGAAGATTCTCTTCAGTGAGGTAGACTCAGCTGGAGATATGTCTGAAGCACTTTGTCCTTTTTTCCTTCCTAAAAAAATAACTTGATTACTGGAGCTGAAAACCACCTCCAATGACCACGAGGGAAAGGCCAAGAAAATTCCAGAGACCGCGACCTTGATGTCCTTAAACAGTTAAGCAACTCCGACGCGCGCCAGCCTCCGGGCTTCTCACGGTAACTGATAACTAAGTCCCCGGGTGGTTTAAGCCATTCCGATCTGGCCATTTGATTACATTCATGCATTTCTTTGTTTATTTGCCTCTCCCCACTAGGATCTAATCCCACGAGGCATCAGCTTTGCTGATTACTGTGTGTTATTCCTGGAATGTCATGGCACTTGATGGTAACTGGCTGAGCACTGAACGAATGCAGCTGATTCATTCACCGATTCAACCAGCTGGCCAAGAAAAGCCAACTTGGTCCCTGGGTCTTCCCCAAGCCACATCTCACCCTCAGAGGGTACAGACAAGCCAACTCGCCAAATGCACACTTAAAACCCTTCACTCGAACCGTGAAATCTTCATGACATATCTAATAGAAGTCAACTTCATGACATATCTAATAGAAGTCAACTTCATGACATATCTAATAGAAGTCAACTTCATGACATATCTCATAGAAGTCAACTTTTATTAGCTATTGATGACTTCTCATTCGCCTGCCTTGAAAATACACCATCGTAGAGTCAACAGGGATTTTAAAGATCCCTGCAGAAAAACACGCCTGCCCGTGACTAAGTCACAGAGTCCAGTCTTGGGCCAGGAGGGACTGAGCACCTCCTTCGGGCTCCCAGAAGCCTCAGGCTCCCTTAAGTTTGCTCCTTAAGAGCCGGCCCATCGCGAGGCAGACGCACCAGGAGACTCTCTCACCTGCATCCCGAAACGGAGGGCTGGGCTCGGCGTGTCTGCCCGGCCGGCACCTCAAGGTGCTTCTCCGCTTGAGAAACTGTGTGTTCTGTGGATTTGGAGCCTCCGGGCTCCTTCCGTTTGAAGGTGCTCAGTTTGTATCATGTTATTTACTTAGTAAATGCGTTCTCCTCGCTTTCAATGTACAGTCTAAACGGGGAGAGCAGGTTTCCTTTCCACTCACACGGCTCCCCCTCAGAGCTGCCGCATCTAGAATCCCACAGGACTTTAAGCAGATCGGGGGCCTCTCCAGTCTCTTGAAACCCCGAGTGAACTCTAGAGATCGAATGACTTGCCACGCCCCCCACCCCAGACGCATTGGGAGCGGTTTCTCTGCTTTTTTGTGCCTGGATGTCTGACGGGCTCTGGGCAGCACTACCCACTGGGTGGGGGGACCACAGAGAAAAGACCCAAAGACCCTTGAAAACGCCCACTCAGCATTTCTGGAGGTCAGATCATTGTATCATCAACTTATCTCCACACACAAGGAATGGAATCGGACTAGATGTTAATGGCTCAGCGAGGAACTTTCTGGTTTTTCTCCTCACTGTTTAACTCGAACATGAGTATCGAGCGGTGTGCTGTACTGAAGGGTGTTTTATGAAAGACAGTGAGTAGGAAAAACGAATCCCGAACAGAGACACTGCGCCTTAAGGATTTGCAAAGCATTTTTAGAAACGTTCCGCTTACGTCTTGACTTCTGTTTCTCGGTTTACTGAGATGTGAATTGGGAGCCAAGAACGTGCAACCATTTTCACAGGGTACCGTTTTAGAACAAGAAGAACATTCTAGAACATTCTTCTCGAACAAGAAGAACGCAGCCCTTGCTGCTGAGGCTGGGTCCCTTGTCCCCCGCCCCGCCCAGGACAGACTTCTTTGGGAGGATGTTCAACAATTGTCCCAGGGCTCGAAGTCATGTGACCTTTTCTAGCTTTCTGCCTCTTCACCTTAGGACTTGTTACGGGCTGGATCGTGTCCCCTCCCCAAATTCAAATACCTCGGAAGGCGACTGCACTCGGGAGTAAGGTCTTTAGAGAGGTGACTGGGTAAAGACGAGTTCATAGGGGTGAGCCCTCCTCCGACGGGACTGCGGTCCCCGTAAGAGCAGGACACTTAGACACAGACACACGCCGAGGACAGACCACGCAGCGACATGAGGAGAAGACCACCATCCACGAGCCGGGGAGCGAGGCCCCGGGAGAAACCAAACCCACCGACATCCGGTCGTAGACTTCTGGGCTCCAGACCTCTGCTACATGAGCCACCCAGTGTGCGCGACTTCGCCATGGTCGCCCGAGAAGTCTAAAACGGGGCCTTTAATTTTCTTTCTCTTTATTCTGATGAAAAACGATCGTTTTTAATCTTCAAAATACACAGATCCCCAGTGTTGGGAAGCCATTGGAGCATTCTGAGCAGAGGCGTGGCCATGCCGCAACTCTTGTTTTAAGGGGATTTCTCGGGCTGCCTTGGGGAGATCCACAGAGCAGGAAAGCGGGGTAGACAGAATAGAAGCTTGAGACCAGGTGGGAGGCTATCGTGACAGGCCAGGTGAGAGGCAACAGTGGTCTGGAATCTGATGGTGACGGGTTGGAAGGGGCACGGAGTGAGATCGAATCTGATCTATGTCTCAAAGACATAGGGAAGCCCTAACAGGATTTGCTGACGGATTGAATAAGGAGTTTGATGATTCAGCTTCTTCTAACTGAAGCCTGGGCTCTGGGGAGAAGGTCACGTCTGCTCAGCCGTCAGCACGAAGCCCTCACCTCGTAATCGTCATGTAACTAGCCGATTCGCTCATGGATTCTCGGGAAGGGGACCCGAACAGGTGGGCATTTCTTCAAAAAAGACATACAGATGGCCGAAAGACATATGAAAAGATGTTCGACAGCATTACTCATCAGAGAAAGACAAATTAAAACCACAACAAGCTAGCACCTCACAACCGTCACATGGCTGTCATCAATCAGTCGAAACACAACAAGGGTTGGCGAGGACGTGGAGAAAAAGGAACCCCCATGCTCTGCTGATGGGATTGCAAATTGGTGCAGCCACTGTGGAAACCAGTATGGAGGTTCCTCAAAAAATTAAAAATAGAACTACCACGTGATCCAGAAATTCTACTTCTAGGTATTAATGAAAGAAAATCAAAACAGTAATTCAAAAAGATATGTGCCCACCTATCTATCTATCTGTCTGTCTGTCTATCTATCTATTTCTCTCTACCTAATCTTAAACTTTTGGAAAATTTTAAACTTATCCTAAATAGGTAGAATGGTGTAGCAAACTCTTAAGTACCCATTACACGGCTTCAACAAAATGAACATTTCATCTATGCCCCGCCCCCGTGCCCCGCCCCTGGATCATACTGAAACAACAACTTTATCATCTGCAGGTGCATCTGTAGGTACTTCGCTAGGTCTCTCTAAGAGATACGAGCTCTTTTTATTTGCTATAACCACAGCACCGTCATCCTACCTCACAAGTCTGCAGTGCTTCTGAAGGGTGCCGTTTGAGGACGTATCCCGCAGGGGGGAGCGTGGAAAGACCTGTTGCATTTCAGCGATCACAGAGGGCGATCCAGGAAGCCAGGCCCGTTTGTCTGACATGACAGCTTCCCCCAGCATCACAGAGCGGGCAGCTCTGAGAACTACCGGGCAGGAAGTTGGCAGATTTGGCACGAGGCTTTGCACAAGCTAAATGCTGAAAGACCAGAGTGACGGCTTGAACTCTGGAGGAGTCCTTCACGCAGACCCCAAACAGGTGGCCTGAGAGGATGCTGTAAGGCTGGCGGTTTTTAAGTGGCGTCCACAAGACCCGAGGACCACTCAAGAGGGACCAAGAGGCAGAGGAGGGACCAAGAGGCTGCACTCCGCCCACCTCAACCAGCGTGTCCACGTTTACCTGTTTCATCTACGAGGCTTCTAGAACAATATCATGCGAAGCTCTCCGCTGGAGAGGCACCTTGCTGGTCAGGGAGGCATCGTGCAGAGATGCCCACAGGTGGGAGAGCACAAGACAGGGACCCCTGAGACCCCTCCCCTCCACTCGACCTCAGATCAGCCACTTACCCTCAGACACGTCACCTGCAAAGAGAGGACGACACCTGTCTCTGTGTGGATGAAATGAAATTAGGAAGGGGGTGACACCTAGCACGGAGTAGGGGTTTCGTACATTCTAGTTGATACGATCTACCTATATCTGCCATAGTGATGAACGGAGAAGCTAACAAGATATTATTCTTCGGGATATTTAGGGAAATGGGTTATCACATTTCTGCGTATCGGTGCACATTCATTTACATAAATTACTCTGTGGCTCTCCCAATGACCTATTTCTAAGCCTGCGGAATCAGCTACCCTCTGGCACGTGAATTCCAGTCCAGCCTTCACAGTCACTGCTGTCGGTGGAAAAGTGATGTTCTCTACTGGTCTCCAGAGCGTGATGTACCCAGAGGTTAGGAGAACAAAGAGACGAGTGTCCCGGATGCTGGGAATATTTGGTGGCCTTGAAGATGAGATTCTTCCCGTTATAGAACTTGCTTTTATTGCTTTACCTTGAGGAAGTGAGACTTGCTCAGAAACGTTTCGAAGTGTGACTCATAGTGAGTCTTAGCTGCATAAAATCAAGCTCAGAGCTTTAGTGTCCCAAGGGAGACCAAATGTTAGGTGACGTTATTTGCAGTGATTCACCTCTGCATATCGAAGAGAAAGATGGGGTGGGAAGGGCCCCTTTTAGAGAGGGGGTGAGGGGCAAGGGAAAGGTTGAGGGTGCCACGTGAGGGAGCTATTTCCACATCTCCATGGCAACAGAATTCCGGGCTGACAAGTGCCAGGCAAACATTCATTCCTGTTTTTATGACGATGAGGCTGTCACTTTGAACCGATGGTTTCCTCCCCTGACATTAAAACTCAGGCGGTGAAGGCTCCTGCCCCGCGGAACTTACACTCCCAGTGGAAACTCAGCGCTGCCCCAATACGGGCCCCCCAAACCAGCAGAACCCCTTCTCTCTCCCCCAGCACTCGCCCTCATTTACCTCAGACACGTCCCGCCACCTGCGACTGATTTCGAGAGAGGGCTTTTTAAAATGGGGACCCCGTTGCCAAGAGAGCTGCAGGTCCCGGATGTCAAGGGAGCCCCTGGTTCTCCAACCTTTTCTCACACAAGGGACAGAAATGAGTTTCAGGCTTTGGCGCAGAAGCCTTCTCTCTGGACAGTCGAGATAGTTAAAAAATACATTCCTGGGAGCAGGTGGTGGTAGGAGCGTTTGGTCTTGGGCAAAGAAGGTTCCACTCAGCACGTCCTGAAGCCTCTTCCGATGCAGTTGCGGTATGTCAGCTGCCATCGCGCCTGAGCATCTCTCTGTCCTGAAATCGCTCCCCTTGAGCGCACCGATGGCTTCCAGCTTCCAGGAGCTAAATCCCTCATGTACTTTCTGTCTCTCTGCTGCGCACGTAACGCTGTCATCTTGCACTAACGACAAATCCCTTAGTTGGGAAGGGTTCCACTCCTTGGCATCGGAGATGCCTCTCCCTTCTCGTTCTTGCCACATCTCTGTCTGCTTTTTGGAACTCTTTTCTGGGTTCCTCCTTTTCTGTTCATTTCTTAAATATCTATATCTACAAAGTTTTCCTCTGGCCCCTTAACTCTGTTACTCCACACGCTCTCTCAGAGTCCCTTGCCCAGCCTGCGGTTCTAGGTGACGTGTGTGTTTGGATGCTCCCAAGTCCCCACCTGGGATCAGGGCCAGTGACCTACTCTGCATCTCCTCCCAAATGTCCTCCGTGCACCTCCACTTACTCAGAGGCCCTAGGTTGGATTGTAGGGAATGAAGGTGGCCCCACAATGATCGGGCCATTCATGACTACGCTCACAGGGTTTGTGGTTTTTATTA
>NW_024347781.1:0-990 GCF_902729225.1 Pteropus medius | reverse complement strand
GTTTCGTTCTTCAGTGCATCAGTCGGGATCCCGGCAGGAGAAGGGAAAGCACAGTGGTCTGAACAGAAAGTGTCCGACATGAGAAAGTTCTCGGCTGTCGCACGGGGGTGGAGTAATGCGACGTTTGCTGACAGGCGTCCAGAGGACCCCAGAGAATATGGGAGTAGCAGACACACGGAGTGGCCGCTACGCCTGGGCTGACACAGAGGTGCGCGCGCCACGACACGGGCGCCCGGCCACCACCCAGGAGAGGGGACGGGGACGTGGCTGGCTTGCGTCCATGGCAGGATCCAGGTGGGGAGAAGCCACATGTGCTGGGCGCTGAGGTTTGTTGAGTGACTGAGTGACGTCTGGTCTCCGCTCGCTTACCTGGCGTCCCTTAACCGCCTCCAGCAGGTGGTCTTCGTCCCCTCTGCGTTGCCTCCCGCTCTTCTTTGTCCCTCTGCTGTCTCCCTGTGGGCGTCTATTTCCCGTGGCCGTGGAACCCCCGCAAAATGACACAGGAAACGCCTGTGTGGAGCTTCTGAGCATCGAAGAGCACGGGTCGCTGATTCCCCTCACGTCTAGGACAGTGAAAACATGTTGGCATCAGCCAGTGAATGTCCACTGAATAAATACATGAAAATGCAACGCAACAAACTTAAAAGAAAACAAAACCCGCACATTTAGTGCATCGTTGTGGAATTTTAGGACTGGCTATGAAGAGGTGGCGCTGAAAAGCTTCGAGGGAGGTGGGCTAGGTCGCATGGAGGGGGCCTGGGACGCTCCACCTAGACGTCTGAAGAAAGTTAATTTCAACCTGGAATGCTATGCTCCATTTGAAAAGTCAAAAGCGGAAGGTCGCACAAAGCCAGTCTGGACAGATCAGATCTCAGTACTTTCCTCCAGGAGGCAAACAGCGCCAGAAGAGCGGAACGTATTACTAAAAGTGACACGGGGCATAGAAGTCGTTTTCTATTTCATTTTAATGGGAATTTTTATTTCTATGAT
>NW_024347780.1:0-4120 GCF_902729225.1 Pteropus medius | reverse complement strand
GAAGATATCTCTTCCAAGACAGGGAAACAACCTAAAGAAAATGTGAGATACACTAGCACAATAGAACATTATTCAGCCATAAAAGTGGATATCCTGCCATTTACAACAACATGGATGAAACTGAAGGACAGTATGCTAAGTGAAATAAGCCAGACAGAGAAAGACAAATACTGTATGGTATCAATTATATGTGGAATATAAAAGAAAAAAAGTCATACCATAGAAACAGATAGTAAAATGGTACCTGTCAGGCTGGGTGGGGGTGGGAGAAATGGGGAGGTGTTGATCAAAGGGTACAAACTTGCAATTAGAAAAAGATACATTCTGAGGATCTAATATACAGATGGTGACTATAGTTAATAATACTGTACTGTATACTTAAAATTTGCTAACAGAGTAGATCTTTTTCTTAAAGTTTTAATTAAGTTTATTGGAGTAACATTGGTTAATACAATTATATAATTTTCAGGTGTACATTATCATGTGAAATCTGTATATTCTATCGTGTGTTTATGACCCAAAGTCCAGTTTCCTTCAGCTAACATATATTTGATCCTCTTTATCCATTTCACCCTCCCCCTAAACCCTATATTTGGCCCCCTTTACCCTGTCTACCTCCCCTCTCTTCCCTCGCCCCACTAGTAACCACTAGTTTATAGTCCTCTGGTAACCACTAACCTATAGTCCATGTCCATGAGCCTCTGTTTGTTTGTTCTGCTCATTTTTTGCTTTTAGGTTTATATCCCACATATAAGTGATATCATGTGATTTACAACTTTTTCTGACTGGCTTATTTTGCTTAGCTCGATTATTTCAAGGTCTATCCATGTTGTCGCAAATGTCAGTATTTCATCTCTTCTTATGGCTGAGTGATATTCCATTTTATATATGTGCCACAGCTTCTTTAGCCAATCATCTATCATAGGACACTTTGGTTGCTTCCATGTCCTGGCCACTGTGAATAATGCTGCTATTAACATCAGTGTGCAAATATCTTTTTGGATATGGGTTTTCAAGTCTTTGGAGCAAATACCCAGTAGAGGGATTGCTGGATCATATGATAGATCAATTCTTAGTTTTCTGAGGAACCTCCATACTGTTTTCCATAGTGGCTGTACCAATTTGCAGTCCCACCAGCAGTGTATGAGGGTTCCTTTTTCTCCGCATCCTCTCCAACATTTGTTATTGCTTGTCCTGTTGATGATAGCCATTCTAACAGGTGTGAGATGATATCTCATTGTGGTTTTGATTAGCATTTCTCTAATAGCTAGCGATGTTGAGCATCTTTTCAAATATTTTTTGGCCATTTGTATGTCTGCTAGGGAGAAGTGTCTGTTCAGGTCCTCTACCCATTTTTTGATTGGATCATTTGATTTTTTTGTTGTTGTTATTGAGTCGTATGAGTTCTTTCTATATTTTGAATATTAGGCTCTTATCAGAGGTGCCGCTTGCAAATATATTTTCACATTCAGTTGGTTCTCTCTTTACTTTGTTGATGATTTCTTTTGCTGAGCAGAAGCTTTTTAGTTTGATAAAGTCTCATTCATTTATTTTAGCTTTTACTTCCCTTGCCTTTGAGGTCAAATTCATAAAATCCTCTTTAAGTCCAAGGTCCTTGAATTTAGTTCCTGTTTTCTTCTATGCATGTTATTGTTTAGGTCTTATATTTAGGTCCTTAATCCATTTAGAGTTAACTTTGGTGTGTGGTGACAGACAACTGTCTGGTTTCATTCTTTTGCAGGTGGCTTTTCAATTTTCCCAACACCATTTATTGAAGAGGCTTTCCTTTCTCTACTGTATGTTTTTGAATTTTTGTCGAAAATTATTTGCCCATATAAATATGGGTTTACTTCTGGACTCTTGGTTCTGTTCCACTGGTCAGTGTGTCTGTTTTGCTGCCAATATCACACCGTTTTAATTACTGTTGCTTTGTAATATAATTTGAAGTCGGACAGAGTGTTGTCTTCAGCCTCGTTCTTTTTTCTCAGGATAGCTTTGGCAATTCGGCGTCTTTTGTGCATCCAGTCAAATCTGACGATTTTTTGTTCTATTTCTTTAAAAAATGCCGATGAGAATTTGATGGGGATAGCATTAAATCTGTATAATGCTTTAGGTAATATAGTCATTTTAACTATGTTGATTCTTCCAATCCAAGAACATGGAATATCTTTCCATTTCTTTGTATCTTCTTCGATTTCTTTAATAGTGTCTTGTAGTTTTCATTATATAGGTCCTTCACTTGTTTCGTTAAATTTATTCCTAGGTACTGTATTCTTTTTGTTGCAATTGCAAAAGGAATTATTTTTTCCACTTCTTTTTCTGACGCTTCATTATTTGAGTATAGGAACACGATGGATTTTTGAACATTGATTTTGTATCCAGAGACTTTACTGTATTTGTTTATTGTTTCTAGTAGTGTTCTTGTGGAGTCTTTAGGGTTTTCTATATAGAGAATCATGTCATCCACAAATAGTGACAGTTTGACTTCTTCGTTTCCTATTTGGATGCCTTTTATATCTTTCTCTAGTCAGATTCCACTTACTGGGACCTCCAATGTTATATTGAATAATAGTGGCAATAGTGGACAGTCTTGCCTTGTTCCTGATCTTGGAAAGTTTTCAGTTTTTCACCATTAAATATAATGTTGGCTGAGGGTTTGTCATAGATGGCCTTTATTATGTTAAGGTACTTTCATTCTATGCTGATTTTGTTAAGCGTTTTGATCATAAATGGATGCTGTATCTTGTTGAAGGCTTTTTCTGCATCTATTGATATGATCATATGATTATTATTTTTAATTTGTTTATGTGGTGTATCACATTAATCGATTTGCATATGTTGAACCATCCCTGTGCCTCTGGGATGAAGCTCACTTGATCGTGGTGTATAATCTTTTTAATATGTTGCTGTATTTGGTTTGCTATTATCTTATTTAGGATTTTTGCATGTGTTCATGAGGGATATTGGTCTGTAGTTTTCTGTTTTGTGTGTTATCTTTACCAGGTTTTGGTATCTGAGTAATATTAGCCTCATAACATGTGTTGGGAAGTACTGCCTCCTCTTCAATTTATTGGAAGAGGTTGAGGAGAATAGGTATAAAATCTTTGAATGTTTGATGGAATTCACTGGTGAAGCCATTTGGTCCTGAACTTTTACTTTTTGGTAGGTGTTTGATGATTATTTCAATTTCCATACTGCTGATCGGTCTATTTAGATTTTCCAGTTCTCGATTCAGTCTAGCAAAGTTGTATTTTTCTAAGTACTGGTCCATTTCTGATAGGTTATTAAATTTGGTGTTATATAGTTTTTCATAGTATTCTCATATGATCCTTTGTATTTCTATGATATCAGTCATAATTTCCTCTCTTTCATCCCTGATTTTGTTTATTTGTGCCTGTTCTCTTTTTTCTTTAGTGAGTCTAGCCAGGAGTTTGTCAATTTTATTAACCTTCTCAAAGAAACAGCTCTTTGTTGCATTTATTTTTTCTATTGTTTTCAATTTCATTGATTTCTGCTCTAATTTTGATTATTTCTTTCCTTCTGCTGACTTTAGGCTTTATTTGTTCTTCCTTTTCTAGTTTTTTCAGATGAAGTCTTAGGTTTATTTGGGCTCATTCCTGTTTTTGGAGATAGGCCTGTAATGATATGAACTTTCTTCTTATGACCGCTTTTGCCATGTCCTCAAATTTTGATATGTTGTACTATCATTATCGTTGGTTTCTATGTGTCTCTCGATCTCTCTTTTTACTTCCTCTCTGACCCAGTTATTCTTCAGTAGCATGTTGTTTAATCTCCATGTATTTGTTGTTATTCCTGATTTCTTTCTGCAGTTGATCTCTAGTTTCAAAGCATTATGATCAGAGAATATGGTTGATATGATTTCAACCCTCTTATATTTATTGAGGCTATCTCTGTGTCCAAGTATGTGATCGATTTCTGAGAATGTTCCATGTGCACTAGAGAAGAATGTATAAGCAGCTGTTTTGGGATGGAGGGCTCTGTATATGTCAATTATGTCCAGTTGGTCTAATGTGTCATTTAAGGATGTTATTACCTTATTGATTTTCTGTTTGGATGATCTGTCCATATCTGACAGTGGGGTATTTAGGTCCCCTACTAC
>NW_024347779.1:0-311 GCF_902729225.1 Pteropus medius | reverse complement strand
TAGGAAAAATCAACATTTTGGGAATAAAATATAATAAGTTAAAATTGAATTTCCTTTCAAGAATTACAAATATTAAGCTACAAGAGACCCTATATAAAATGGTATCAACATCTGAGAAACTGTGGGTATGGTTAGACACACCTTAGAAGAATAAGCAGCTAATATTAGTTTGTTATTTCACAGATTAAGTTTAAAAAAGCATTAATTATGTACCTTGTACTCTGCTGATCACTTTACATAAGATTTTTAATCTTTCCAGATATATATATATATATATATATATATATATATATATATATATATATATATAT
>NW_024347778.1:0-414 GCF_902729225.1 Pteropus medius | reverse complement strand
ACAAAAGATACTATAATATATATATATATATATATATATATATACACATATATATGTATATATATATACATATATATGTATATATATATGTACATATATTCATATATATGTATATATATATATATATATATAAGTATAGATAGTGAGAAACCTTTCAAAGACACTTGCAAAGAAAAACATCATAGTAACCTCTCATTTAGAGGCCTTTAACTAATATAAAATTTGTTAATGATCAGAAAGAGACTGGTCTAAAATATTTTTGTTTGAAAGCAATAGAATGGAGCACGGTAAAATCTCAGGTTTTGGCAATTGGATATGGTAGTCAGCTGTGTGATACAGAAAGCTGAGAATTGCTGGGAGAGAACTTTTGGGTTGCATTTACCTAGGAAGTTATCTTCCTGACAAAAGCAAGGG
>NW_024347777.1:0-397 GCF_902729225.1 Pteropus medius | reverse complement strand
ACAGGGCCATGCAAACAATAACTCGGTTGCCATGTCTACTGCCCTAAGGGCATAAGATGTCCATTGAGCTTTTGGAAAGTGTCCTATATAATCTCTCTGCCAAATGGCCAATGGGACCCTTCCCCTTGTTACTTGCACACGCTCCTGTTTCATGTGGTGAGGATGCGGCATATCCCGGCTGCACATCGGACACTTGGCACAGGCATCTGCCTCATCATTTCCTGGTGTTACCGAGGGGACATGACCCAAAACCCGAAACACAGTGACGTCATTTTCTTGTCCTGTCTCCCAAAGATCTTGCCATATGGCTTATCCCCATAAGGGCCTATGGTCTAATAGCCAGTTTTGTCATTTCCACATAGGAAACCACAACATCAAGCCTTTAAACACCATCCAA
>NW_024347776.1:0-1747 GCF_902729225.1 Pteropus medius | reverse complement strand
ACCATATACATATATATGCATATAGAGGAACATATATATGCATATATATGTATATGGTAGCTTTGGCAAAAAGCTCTCTGGTGACGTCCATTTGGAGCCAGAATCGCAGACTTCCGAGAAAAGGCTCACTTGCGGCAAATGCACAGCCCTCCCGGGGCCTTGGGGCTCTGTGGGCCATGCCCGGTCAGGTGCGGGTAATGGGGTGGCGAAGTTGGAGGAACACTCACTGACACTTTGAGCTCCTAGAGGTACAAACTACGTGTCATTCGTCTCTGCATCCTCTTGCAGGGTTCAGGGCCGCCCACAGACAGCGTACCCAGGGATGCTTTGGCTCCTGCGTCCATGGCGGCCGTCACCCGCTGGAAAGAGTTCAGTTGGGAGACACTGCAGACAGCTGTGGGTCTGAATTCGGCCTCCGTGCCTTAGGAGCATTGCGATCAGCTCTTTGAGCCTTTCATTTTTTCATTTTGAATGCGTACACGGGGACCATTACGACCATCCCAGGCAGAAAGGAGAGGGAGAGGGAGGTGTCTGCTTCCGTCCTGAAGTCTGATTTCCACTGCGGAAAGCGGGAAGGAGCCGAGGCCTTAGGAAGGAGCCCCGGGGTCTCTGGGATGAAAAGAGATCATGCTGAATTGTGGTTCTGGAACGCCCGGTGTCCACACTGCGGGGAGGTGGAGGTGCGAGGAGCGGCCTGTCTCCTGTGGTAGAGCAGGGGTCCAGGCAGGTTTCCTTCGAAAATCCACCATATACATATATATGCATATAGATGAACATATATATGCATATATATGTATATGGTAGCTTTGGCAAAAAGCTCTCTGGTGACGTCCATTTCGAGCCAGAATCCAGACTTCCGAGAAAAGGCTCACTTGCGGCAAATGCACAGCCCTCCCGGGGCCTTGGGGCTCTGTGGGCCATGCCCGTTCATCTGTGGGTCCTGGATTGGCGAAGTTGGAGGGGCACTCACTGACACTTTGAGCTCCTAGAGGTACAAACTACGTGTCATTCGTCTCTGCATCCTCTGGCAGGGTTCAGGGCCGCCCACGGACAGCGTACCCGGGGATGCTTTGGCCCCTCCGTCCATGGCGGCCGTCACCCGCTGGAAAGAGTTCAGTTGGGAGACACTGCAGACAGCTGTGTGTCTGAATTCGGCCTCCGTGCCTTAGGAGCTTTGCGATCAGCTCTTTGAGCCTTTCATTTCTTCATTTTGAATGCGTCCACGGGGACCATTACGACCATCCCAGGCAGAAAGGTGAGGGAGGGAGAGGTGTCTGCTTCCGTCCTGAAGTCTGATTTCCACTGCGGAAAGCGGGAAGGAGCCGAGGCCTTAGGAAGGAGCCCGGGGCCTCTGGGATGAAAAGAGATCATGCGGAATTGTGGCTCTGGAACGCCCGGTGTCCCCACTGCGGGGAGGTGGAGGTGCTAGGAGCGGCCTGTCTTCTGTGGTAGACAGGGGTCCACGCAGGTTTCCTTCGAAAATCCACCATATACATATATATGCATATAGATGAACATATATATGCATATATATGTATATGGTAGCTTTGGCAAAAAGCTCTCTTGTGACGTCCATTTTGAGCCAGAATCGCAGACTTCCGAGAAAAGGCTCACTTGCGGCAAATGCACAGCCCTCCCTGGGCCTTGGGGCTCTGTGGGCGATGCTCGGTCTTCTGCGGGTACTTGGGTACCGAAGTTGGAGGAGCACTCACTGACACTTTGAGCTCCTAGAGGTACAAACTCCGTC
>NW_024347775.1:0-3208 GCF_902729225.1 Pteropus medius | reverse complement strand
CATATATTTTTGACTAAAAGGAATTTGTATCAGATGAAGGAGAACAATCAGTTGAAATTAACCTCCAGTAAACTCATACCTATAATTTTTGTTGGATCGTATTTTGTTAAACTTTTGAGATTTGTAATAAAACTTGGTAAATTGAAGAAAACATGAATAGTAATAGCTGATAATTTCCTCAGTCATCCTGGTGTATTTATGTTTTTGCCACCTGGAAAATTGAAGTTAGAATCTCATAGTTCTCGTGATAATCAAGAAGGACCGAATTCTCCCAATGTAAAGAGAAGCGTCATGAGCAGCAACTCGCCCCCAGCTGCAACTGCAGAGTTGTGGTATGAAAATGTGACCGGATCCTGTTTGAAAACGCCCTACTCGCCCGGACTTAGCCTGGTTCTCTGTGCACTGTTTGGCTTTGGGGCTGTGCTGGCCGTGTTTAGAAAACTCTTCGTGATAATTTCAGTCCTACATTTCCAGCAGCTGCACTCTCCTACCAACTTTCTCATCGCCTCCCTGGCCTGCGCTGACTTTATGGTGGGGATCACGGTGATGCCCTTCAGCATGGTCAGGTCCGTGGAGACCTGCTGGTACCTCGGGCAGAGGTTCTGTGCATTCCACAAGTGCTGTGATGTGGTTTTTTGTTACTCTTCTCTCTTCCTCTTGTGCTTCATCTCCATTGGCAAGTACACTGCTGTTACTGACCCTTTGCTCTATCCTACCAAATTCACAGTGTCTGTGTCAGGAATTTGCATCTGCATTTCCTGTATCCTGCCCATTGAATACAGAGGTGCCGTGTTCTACACTGGCGCCTATGATGATGGGCTAGAAGAATTAGCTAGTGCCCTCAACTGCATAGGAGGTTGTCAGACAGTTGTAAATCAAAACTAGGTGTTGATCGATTTTCTATCCTTCTTTATACCTACCCTCGTTAACGATCTTTCTCTACAGTAATATATCCTTGTGGAGAGACAACAGGCTTCAAGGATTGAAAATACTGCTGGCAATACAGAATCATCATCAGATAGTTATAAATCCAAAGTGGCCAAGAGAGATGAAAGCAGCTAAAACAGTCGTAGCATTTATGATTTTATGGTCACCTTATATTACTGACTCATTAACTGATGCTTCTATGGGTTTCATAACTCACGCCTATGTTTATGAGATTTACCCTTGGTGTGCTTGTTATAACTCAACCAGGAACCCTTTGATTTATGCTTTATTTTATCCATGGTTTCAGGAATGCCATAAAAGTTATTGTAAGTGGTTGGGTTTTGAGAACAGTTAATCAATGATAAATTTATTCTTTGTACAGATGTGAGCAATTAGATTGAGAAAGTTGTAGATATCTTTACACTGTCCAAATGATATGAGTGTTGGAAAATCAAGTTATCGACTATTATTAAGAAGAAAAACAAATTCGTCAAATTTAATAGGGTAAATCAATGTTTTTCAATTATATTAATATGTGTACTTCTCTCATACTTCCCCCAAAATATTTATTTGACTAATAAATGTTAAATCCTATTTATTAAGTGTTGCACAGCTCCCCATACCCCACTCCCTGCAGACACTTCCCTCCCTCCATTTTCTTTTTTATTCCACTGACTGTTTCCTTGGTAACCTAAAAACATCTTTGTTTTCTTTCATTTCTTTTCTTCTTTCCTCCTTACGAACTCTTCAACTCACACTCCACTTGTCAAAAATTTCTCTGTGATTGACTTTATGGAGCTGTTGCTGTTTTTTTTTTTTTTTTCATCATTTGATTTGTTTATTTTCCCCAGGAAAACTCTTTGGGTAGCAGTCAATCTATTATGCTTAATGTCTGTATCAGGAATTTGCTTCAGTAATTCATGGATCCTGCCCCTTGCATACAGGGGCCCAGGAGGGTTGAATGGAGGAATTCGTAAGTGCTCTCTACTCCATAGGTGGTGTCAGCTTGTTGTAAATCAAACTGGATATTGATAAAATTTCTATTATTTTCACATTTCTCATGTTAAGATGATTCAATGTATTTGGCGGAGGAGGGGCGGCTGGAAAACAGAGTAAAAAGATTGAATCTACACTAGAAAGTAGCTACATAATCAGGGAATTGTAAGACCAGGGTAGCTAAGAGAGACAGAAAAGCAGCTAGAATGTTGGGTACACAGTTAGTGTTTTTTATCTCATGGTTACCACATGTATTTGATTCATTCACTGATTGGTTTTTGGGTTTTATAATCCCTTCTTATGTATATGAGATATTTTGCTGCTTCAGTAATTCTAATTCTGCTTTAAATCATTTGATTGATGATGTTTTTACCCTTTGTGTAGAAGAGCAATAAAACTTATAATTGCCATGTAATAAATGACAGTTTATCAACCATAACGTAATTTTTAAATAAACCTAAATTTCAAATTGATAGTTTGAAAGATTTGAAGTTGATATGGTTACATAATGGAAACTTCTCAATAATTCTGATATGAAATGTAGTACATGGTAATGATTAATTAAATTGGTGAGGGAAAGTGGTACCTCAATTTCCACAGCATAACCTTTATGTTTTCTCTTTCTTGGTGAATTGAACTTCTCTTAGCATTTGCTAGAAATGTATGTACTAAGAGTGGTGAACACAAAGCTCATCATTTCTAGTCTCCTCAAATCTGTGCAATTCCCTGCTCTGTCAGTTGTTAATTATTTTATCTTTGCAGCCCTCCCGAATCTTTCCTACCTTGCCTACCAAGCTTGCCTTTCTGTCATTTTCATAGGTTACCTGATTTTGTGTTCACTCTGACATTTTTATATTCCTTGTCTGTCTGTGGACTTGGTAACTTTGCTTTCATTTGGAGAAGCTTATTTCTGATCGTCGGTCTTTCTGGAGCTCCTAGAGGTCTCTGAGCCATATTCACAGCCATTATGACTCAAGACAAGATTCATATTTTATATGTTGGGGGCGTATTTTGTGATCATGGAAAGAACCATGAGCAAATGGTACAATTTTTGCAATAGAGATTGTCTCCTGAATGATTGTTTTCTTATTCCATGAGGTGTGTTGTTCTACCTATCAGCATGATGGACTTCAATTTTCTGTCTTTTTTGTTTCTAGTAACACTATCCAAAGTTTATACATTGTCCACAATAAAAATTACAATGCATTGTAAGCTATGGGAAAAGATGGATTTTTCAAGAAATGCTGATGTGTCATATAATCTTTGGTCACTATGTTGTTAAGCA
>NW_024347774.1:0-661 GCF_902729225.1 Pteropus medius | reverse complement strand
TTATTTTCTCTCAAGTGAGACTCATGACTCAAGGAGGAAAAAGTGGAGACTTCTGCTCTGAATTTTGAATTAAGAGCAGAAAAGGCAAACACCGAAAAATATAGGAGTCATTCAAATTGGCAGGGGCATCCTGAAGTGACTGCCATTTTTTTCTGCTATCTTAATTGCAGAGCTTTCCTAGACTTGTTTTTCCTTAGACTTGATTGTTCAGTTTTATCTTTTGTTCTTTTTCAATGAATTTATGTTTTGCTTAAGTTGGTTATGAGTTACTATAGCATATGTTAAAGTTGTAAGTAAATTTTTATAATTAAATTTATTTATTAAATAATCCTTCTTCAGCAAAATCATCCTTTACCAGTGATTTGTGCTGTCACCTTTATAATACATTAAATCCTTATATTTAATACGACATACTTTTTTATTGATTTCATTGTATTTTCCTCTTTGAACATGACAACAATATATTTCGTGAGATTATATAATCTATTTTAATGCATTATAGAAATGTTTCTCCAGACAATTCTTTATTAGCTTATTTTACAAGAAATCATTTTATTTCTATTTTATGGATATTTCTTCATGTAGTTCAATACAAAAATTATTCTTTGAATTTTTTAAAAACCCTATATTTAGACTCCTTGCTTTTTTAAGATTAATTTCT
>NW_024347773.1:0-594 GCF_902729225.1 Pteropus medius | reverse complement strand
CAGCAAGCGTGGGGGATGGCGCGTCCTCAAACGTGGTGACCCCGGGGAGGAGAGGTCACTGGGGGCCAGAGGACTGCAGACCGGGGCGGAGCCCAGGCCCAGGGGCTTGGTGGGTGGGGAGACAAGGTGGACAAGAGAAGACGGCAGCGGGTGACCAGGCGGCCCTGCCAAAGGGCCAGCGATTATTGCGCCTTCACTGCGACACAGGCAGCGGCCGGGCAGGTGATGAAATGTGTTCCAATCTCACGGGAGCCCTTTGCGGAAGGTAATTTTGTCGACCCATTTTAGAAATGAGGAGAGAGGCTCGGCGACTCCGAGGAAGTTGCCCAGAGCCACTCGCTATCAGGGTCCCAGGCGACAGCCCGGCTGCAGAGCCTGCGACCGGCCCCTCCGAGCCACCTGACCTGTGCTGACCGCGGCACGTGTGCCGGGGACCGGAGAAGCGGCTCCAGGGGGCCACGGAAGACCTGGGCGCTGCGGCAGGCAGACACGGGCGCCGCAACGCAACCCGGCCTGGAGCAGGCGCGGGGGTCAGAGCGGCCGCGTGCGCGCCCCCCGCCCACGGCGACCACGGCCGGAACCCGCGCCCAGCTG
>NW_024347772.1:0-466 GCF_902729225.1 Pteropus medius | reverse complement strand
GATTTCATCACAGTGCTCGAAAGGGCGCGAGATTTCATCACACTGCTCAGAATGGCGCGAGATTGAATTCATTACTGCTCAGGTCGGCGCACAATTTAAAACATATGAATTGTTAATTTCTAAAAAATGTTCCTGTAATATTTTTGGACCACAGTTGACTGTGGGTAACTGAAACTTGCAGAAAGCGAAACCACAGAAGAGGGGGTACTGCTTGCTGTATTCTAGATTCAGGCCAGCATTTCCTGTGGCAAGTTCTCCAGGACAGAAAACATTTGTTTTGATGTACTGTCTCTTTTGTGTCGTCCCCTGTAAGGGAAAAAGTGCTAGGTCTTGAATATCACAACTTAGGTTCAAATCTAGCTCTAGTTTAGTCTTCGTGACCCAGGACGTGTGCCCTTACCTCACTGAACGTTAGTTTTCTTCATCTAGTATTCGAGAATATTGTCTATTCACTCTAGCCATCTTG
>NW_024347771.1:0-8350 GCF_902729225.1 Pteropus medius | reverse complement strand
GGCATACCAGGGTGGCCAGGAGCAGTCCAGAAGGGGAGTCAAGAGAGACCCTGGCCCTCACCACCCACCCCCAGTCCCACATCAGCTCTGACACTGGTTGCTCTCAGCCCAGGCACTCAGAATTCCCAGGGCTGAAAACCATAGCAGTCTGGTTGGCCTCAGGGACAGAGTGGCCCAGTCTCACACCATCTGCCCTCCCCAGCTGGAACCCGGGTCCTGGGTGAAGATCACCTGCCTCACCCAGGGAACTGAGACTGGACCAAAGCCACCATGTGCCCCCTGTAGTTTCCCAGAGACAGGATTGGATGGCTTCCTTCCTTGTGCCAAGTCTCCCGGGAGCCTGCAGTTCTGGTGGCAACTCCTCCACTCCAACCCTATCCATCCAGGACCACTTCTGGGAGTCTGCCAGCCTGCCGACTCCATCCATATATCTCTGGAGACAGCCTCAGAGAAAGGAGAGTGACACAGGCTTCATGAGTGGGGAGGAGGATGCGGGTCCTTTTGGGGGCTGATACACTGATGTACCCCTTTCAAGCCCAGGTCTCACCATCTGGGAAACTGGAACCCAGCTCCAGCCTCTTCCTGGGTCAGGCGGAGAGGAGGAAGACCTGAGAATGGCATGAGGAAGGCTCCTCATGGATTCTGTGCCCTGGCCCTCAGGGAGAAATGTGCATAGGAGCCTCAGGGTCCTTGGCCTCACAGATGGAGAAGCTCCACCCAATGCCGAGGGGCACAGGAAGTGGCTCTGGGTGGAGCTGCTGTGGCTGTCCCTGCTCAAAGGGAATGAGCCTTAGCCTGTGTTCCTGCCACTGCTTTTCTCATCGTTTCGGCCTTGAGTAGTGAGCTGCTTTTCCTTTCCCACTTCCCCTCACACCCCACTGGACCCTAGCTGCTTTGCTTGGTGGGTTCTCAATGCACTTTATTTATTTGCAGTCTGTTTTCCAGGCAGCGGAACTTGTACAAAATCAGAGACACCAACCCATATAAGATGACTTTCACTTTTCTGTGTGTGTGAACTCTGTACTGGTCAGCACAATCTGGTCAGAGAAATGTTCTTGTTTCTGCTATTGTCAAATCTTGCTGTCTAAGTTGAAAAAAAAAGTCCTTGAGTTCAAAAAAATAAAATAAAACTGGAGGCCTCCTGTTTCTGGTGTGCAATGTCCTTGGAGGAGAGCTGGCGTATTGGTGAGATAACCCCTCTGATGGCCAGGAGCTGGGGGATGGGTGCACCCTCAGGGCTTTAAGTGGGTAGGGACAGTTCAGGAGATGCTTGAGACCAGCCTTGACCTGGACCACTGCCCCCATGAGGAGAAGGCAGCAGCAAGAGGTCTAAGAAGTGGCAACTGCCCAATTCACAACCTTTGTCTGAATAACCTAATACCTATTTTGTCTTCATATTATAGCTTGGTGTTGGAAAGCACTTAATTCATTTGAACTGTGAGGGTGGGCTGGGGGAAGTGAGGTGAAACAGACAGCAGATTATTCTGTGTGGTTGGAGGCCTCTCAGCAACAGCAGGCGGCAAGGTCTACATCGCCTCCTGCTGGCCAGGTGGGTGCAGAGTTTTGGATAAGAGAAACCACTGAGATGAAAGTTTCCCTTCTCTCCACTTTAAACTCCAACTGTCCCATTGGAGCTTCACTTCGTGGAACCTCCCCAGAGAAGCCAGGCCAGGGGCTCTGAAGCTGCTTTAGGGGTGAGGGTGGCATTTGGGCAGGGGGCTGGGTGAGGGGGGAGCTCTGTTACCTGGACAGAGCAAGGCAGGCCCACAGGCCTCAGGAGGGAGGTGCCCTGAAGAGGCAAGGTGTGGTGACACTGAGGAGCACAGCCAGGATAAGGGCACTGGGTGTACTCCTCACCTGTCACCACGAGCTCTGCATGGGTCAGAGCACCCTAACAAGAGGGACACTTCCAGCATCTGCCAACACAGGACGAATGGACCCCAGTCCTTGCCAATATCCTGAGCTTCCTTCTCCTTTGTTCAGATGGTCCTATTCAATCTCTGATGGTTCCACACCCACTCCATGGATCATGTAGCCTGGCACAACCAAGATGGGAGAGGATCAAACCAGAGCCCTAAGGCACTCTGATGAGGAAGGACCACCCTTCCTAGCTAGGGAGGAAGATGGGCAGGTATGCCCTGTTCTGGTTAAGACCTGCGTCCTGAGCCCAGCTCTTCCACGCATGACTGTGTGGCTCCAGGCCAGCCACGGGCACTCATGCACTTCCAGTAAGGAGCCATCAGGGTGGTTGTGGACATTCAAGATGATGATGTCTAGTCAACATTTGTCCTCAGGTGTCACTTGGAGCATCCTTTTAACTCTGAGGAGAGGAATCCAAGTGAAGGGAACTGATGTATAATGAGAGCCTAAGGAGCTCCAGACACTGTGCTGGATGGCATGCTGCAAACATCTCATTATAATCCCCACAGTCATCTGTTGAAAGAGATCATTCAGAGGATGTGACCACCAGTTGTCCTTGAGCTGGAGCTGGGCAATCAGAGGCTCCTTACTCCAACCCATCTTTGGAGTGTATGTTCTGTCCACCATTCCCATAGCCAGAGCCATTTCCAGGACAAAGCCTTGAAAGAGTAAGGTGTTGAGCCCATCAGGACAGTACAGGGTCTGAACCCAGTTAAGGCCTCTGCATATTTGAGATTCTTACATATATAGGCCTTCCTGGTAAAGTGTACAGCTGAAACTTATTGGATTTCATTAACCAATATGACCAGAAAAATGAACAAACAAACAAACAAAGAAACAAACAAAGAAAAGAAAAAAACAATCCTAAACTGAAAAGAAAAGAAAAGAAAAGAGAAGATTCTTACAGCTGCCCAAGACAAGCCTTGTATGTAAGCTCCCTTGCTTATTAACCTGCCCCCACCAATCTGGAGTGGCCTGCCTCTGTATTCAGTCTCTCCTTGCCCTCCGTGTGCACTGCTGTTGTTAGATGCATAAAGGTTGGCCGTATATTTTCCTAATAGGTATTTTTAATCCGTGTAAACAACCCCTCCTTGGCATGTTTGACGCGTGGGTCTTTAATGTCTTTAAATGACATTAAACATGTCATTCTTCAGCCATTTCGCCAACTTTTCCTGGTCCTTCAGACTGGAGAATATAGCGCTCAGAAGCCAAGACCTTATTTCTATCCCTATCGAAAAGAACCCTTGAGATGACACCAGTACCTTCAGTACCAGTCCAAGAGCACAGGGATCACCCCACATTTCCCTCTCTTTCCACCTTTCCATGTTTATAGCAGCCTCCTGGCACGGAAAACCCGACCTCCCGGTACCCTCAGTATGTATCTTCACTTATTGGCGCAGTCCTCGCGTATATACTCTGACCCGGCCGGGCAGCCTTTCCACTGGGCGCTAATTCACCCCTCTCACGGGCCCTGGCTTCCACCTGGCCGCCGTCACACCCTTTTTGGGCAGGCTCGCGGCCCACCCACCGTCCTACCCGCGGTGCCCTGCGCTCTGAGGAAGGAGCTGGGAGAGAAAAGGGCTAGCAGCGGCCTTCGATGGTAAACTTTGCAAAGTCTCCGCTACCTCTGCAGGGGTTCAACGCCACTGGCAGAGAAGCTGCAGGGCGACTCTGACACCAGGAAGGCCTGGGTCTCTGCTGGGAGAAGAATGCTGTCCAAAGAGGACTGGCTTCCAAACTGCCATCCCGAGCACACTGTGAATGTACTCCCCTGGGACGAGGCGCCTCGCGGGTGGGAGCACAGAGGTCAGGAAAGGGCTGCTGGCTCACGGTCTGGGTGGGACTAGCGCTGTGCCCCCTCTCCCTGGTTGCGTCTCCCTGACCAGGCTGTAAAATGGACTTGACAATGCTGTGACGTCTCTCGTGGGAGTTTTTTGAGGATTAAATGTCGTGAAGGCCCTTAAGGCGCTGAGCCCAGGGCTTGGCACAGACGAGTTCTGGACACGCGTTAGAATTAATGCGATTCACAGCAGGGACGCGTCCCCTGCCCACCAAACCTCATATTTTAACAGATTCCCGCCAACAAAATGACACCTTCGAAGTGCCCCTCGAGTCATCCACTCAGTGCCAGACTCTGGGGCAGGTTTGTAGGATCCAAAGGTGAGCTGGATAGACACGGCCCCTGCCCTCCTACGGGCGACACGTATATGGCTGTCCCCTTGGCTCCAAAACACACGCGCGTTTGTGAAACAAAACCAAACGCGCCCTCTCCTCAGAGCGACGCCCTCTACTGGAAATACGGAGAGGAATCTGCTGCAGGAGTTCTGGGGAAATGCCTGGGAGGGAAGCTCCCCCAGGGTCCTTGCCCGCCACCACCTTAGCCAGTTTGGAGGGATAGGGCAGTCTGGGGTCTGGGTGGAGGCAGGCCCAGCTCTCAGGGACTGGAGCACTGGGGGACCGCCCCTTGCGCACGAGTTGGAACCGCCCCCAGCCAACCAAACCAGAGGTGGGGCGCCCCGCTGGGGAGGGTCCCCAGAGCTCTTTGAACAATAGCTTTGACGTAGTGATGCAGTATTGTAGTTTAAAACTTCCTGCTAAAGTGGAAAATAAAGGGGATCGGGAAAGTCCCTAACAGGCGTGCACAGAGGGACATCTGGTGTGACCTAGAATTCACCTTTGCTCCATTATACGATCGTTATAATAAATTAGCATCGGGGTTCAGGCTGTACCCTTTATGCATCTGATGCCCTGACAGTTCCGAAAAAGACCACGCATGGTAAGAAAAGGGGCGCCTCCTTAATTCCAGAAAAAGAACCATTTTCTTTCCACAAGGCGACCACCCCAAATCATGAATATTCCACCCCTTAGTTACATTAATGGATGAAGTCCCCAAACCCACACACAACAGGCCCATGCAGCAGCTCTCCCTTGAGCCTGCCTGCTCTCCCATCTGAGCGTGTAGTTCTGCTTTGGCAGAAGTCTTTGGGGCTGACGACTTTTGGCAGCTTGCTCCCCCTTTTGAGGCTGAGCTTACTTTGTCCTGAAGGCCGCCGGTAGCTCCTGGCGGCCTATTCACCCTTCTAAAGGCGCACTCTCGCCTTTGATAAGGCTACCTTGTACACAATTAATTTCTGGGTGTCTGCCTTCAATTCTTTGTCGACTCGACGCCAAGAACTGAGGTCCAGGAGTTCCAGGACTCCCCAGAACCGATAACACTGCTATCACCATGGCCTGAACACTCGCCATACAGGACAAGCAGGAGGCCTGCCTCTGTTGCAGCCGCTGCCTCGCAGAGCGCCCCCCGCCCCCACCCCACCCCCCACCCCCCGCCCTCCCGCCAGTCACAGCGGCTTCTAAGGGCCCGGGAATCCTGCTTCTGTCCCTCAGCCTCTATGCCACTCAAGGGACACGCTGCCATCCAGGAGCTCACCTGGGCCGCAAGCTCTCGGTCCCTAAGTGCGCATGGTACAGAGTCCGCCCCCGACACTGTCCAGCCAATGGGGGTGCAGCGAATGGGCTCCTGCGGCCACTGAGAGGTGGTGGGCGGGGCCATCCTGGCTCCTTTCAGCACTGGGGAAGGCACAAACCTGGTGGCCATAGGGAGGTGGATTGGGGTCTGGGCCCCGCGTGTGCTTCAGGGGCTAGAGGGGCTCCTCTGTGAGGTCCCTGGGAGGATGGGAGCCTGGCATGGAGGGTGTGGCTTTTTGAGCAAGGCTGCAGCCCTAGAAGAGGCTGGTGGTTCCACACCGGCGACACTAGGATTCTATTTCCCCTGCCTCATGGACAACATCCGCTGTGAATGGGAAGTCCAAGACCAGGCAAGGCCTGGTGCAAACACCCTAGAGATACATAGCATGACCAAGTGGGAATTATCCCAGGAATGCAAAGTTGGTTTAACATCTGAAAAATGAATTACACATCATATTGATAGTACCAGGTGGAGAACCACGAGCATTGCGATAGATGCAAAAAACGGACTGGACGAAACCCGCCACCCGTTCATGATAAAAAATTTGCAATGAATTTGGAATAGAAGGGAACTTCCTCAACCTGACAGTGTCTACGTAAGCTCACAGCGTGCATAATACTTAATGGCGAAAGAATGAAAGTTTTCCTTACTATAAAGAATAATGCAAGATGTCTACTTTTGCCTTTTCTATTCAGCTTTGTGCTGGAGGTTGTAGCCAGCGGAATAAGGCCCCCCACCCCCACCCAAATGAAAGCATCCCGATTGGAAAGGAAGAACTAAAACTGTCTCTATGGACAGATCACATGATCTTATATGGAGAAATTCGCAAGAAATTTCAAACTTCTTTTGTGACGTATGCAGCGGAGGTGGGATACAGCCTCTCAGAGTCTGTTCGTACTCTGTTATATCCCTCTGGAAAGCAGCCTGGATCCACCCCAACATCAAAAACTTTGGTTAACAGAGACACACCTGAGGTCACTTTACCAGGACAACATTCCAGGAAGAAGAGGAACTCCGTGTCCCCAGATTCCCCCACACAGTCCCCCATGGTAAAAGCAGGCCAGTCTCAGCAACATAAGTACCTTGTGTCTGTGTGGAGAGCCAAGCGTCCTGGGCTGAGGCACGCCTCCCCACAAAAGAGCAAAAGAGTAGGCGGGGGGATGGGAAGGAAAGCACTGCACCCACAGCAGTTCTTTAGTAATTGACCCATCTATTTAGTTTAGCGAATTAGGCATTAGCGAATGGAAAGATGAGGCCATCCCAGCAACCAGAGGATTGAAGAGCAGAAAATAGTTTCTATCTTAACCCCTTTGGGGAGCCCAGGAGAGCAGACAAATCATAAACTGGGAGAGCTGGGGCCAGCCTTTTAGAGGAGAATAAGTAAGCTCAGGGGGCAGGGGGATGTCTCCCAGAGCCACGTGAGCTGACGCCGTGACGCTGTGACTGACGGTGGAGCGAGTGGGCCTCTCTCGAGCTCAGTGCACAGGGGGGGAGACAGGATGACTCCCTAGGTCCCCCATCTCACCGCGGCATCATACCCACTGCGGGGTGCGGGGGAGGGGAGCAGATTTTCTCACTCTGGTGAGATGAGTCCTTCAGAGGCCCGGGCAGGAGGACCGACACAGCTCCCGTAAGAGCAGAGATCAGGAGGCCCCCTGGACACCAGAGTGCCTGAAAGCAAAAGCGGGCGGGGAGAGGAACAGCCATCACATAACACGTGACCCAAAACCGTGATGGCAGCAGGGCAGCCAAGTGAATATTCAAGAACAGAGTAGGGGGCAGGTTTCTAACATCGACTCTAGAGAAGAGTACGAGGCAGTACTTCACACTGCCAAGCCAAGAGCGGAGTTGACAGCAATCCTCTGCAGCTCAGAGATAAGAACAGCGAGGCGAAATAGAAGGTTCCAGCCGTGTTTCTATCCTTTGAAGGTACTGCCGTAACAGAGATTAATCGGATGTGTAGAAGGCAGAGAATCGTTACTCATCTTTGATCCAATATTAAGTTGGAGGCCAGGGCCAAGCGTTCATCTCTGCCTCTGGATTTTTCTCAGCACCACTGCCAGACACCCACCTTTTATCCAACCAGTTCAAGTAGACGCAAAACTCTCCTGAATCTGCCCTGATGGTGACTTTTGGCTCTCAGTCAGGACTTTTTGCTTTAACAGTATTTCCTGTTGTGCATTTTCATCGCACCAGTGGGCCGCTTCCACAGATGAACGCCTCTCCTGGCCTTGCAACCCGTGCCCCATCCCTGTGATATTAGAAGCTCACAAAGGTAGTCACCACCACCCCGTCAGTTCCTGAACAGTCGCAGGCCTCAGTGCTTTCCCCACTAGGCTGGATCGGACAGAGAGCTGGGATGTTCTAGTGAATGATCGGGTCATCTAGGACTGGTCTGCCACTTCCCCAGTGCCTGCCTAGTGGGAAATAGATGGGACCTTGCTCTTTAGAAAAAGAGCAGGACCTTTATGTGCTTACCGCCCCCCCACCACCCCACCCCCACCCCCAGCAGGCTTGTCCACGCTGCCCTTGGGCCTGGCTCTTGGCTCTGACCCTGGAGGACTTCTCCTTGCACATGAGTCGTCCTGGGCTTCTGGGCACATGGATGCTGCCCCCACATAAATGGCTGCCCCCTCTTGACCTAACCCTATACCGTCCCTCATTCTCAGCACTCCCAGCAGACTGTTCCAGCTCCTCCCAGGAAGAGGATCAGAACGGGCAAGCAGCACCAAGGCAGTGGAGAGAGAGCCCCGAGGGGAGCACGGTCGCACACCGGGACGTTCCAGCTATTACCCAGGTGGAGAGCAGAGACAGAGTCCCTCCAGCAGGGTGAGCAGACCCTCAGGGAATGTTGGGGCCAGGTCTCTACAGCCCAGAGTCCGGGCAGGCCACGGGACTCTGCTTGAGCGCAGGTTGCGCCAAGCCACAGGCTGACGTTTCTGTGAGCAGAAGAGGTAGCTA
>NW_024347770.1:0-692 GCF_902729225.1 Pteropus medius | reverse complement strand
CATGGCTGACGCGTGTGCCCTCCAAGTGACCATTTTGTTTCCTGTTGGAAGAACAAGGAGGAACATTCCTAAATCTTGGCTTCCTGGGTGACAGCAATGCATCTGTCCTAGGGAAGCTCCTGGATGGGTGCTGTCTAGGTGATGAGGTGCCGTTTGCACCATCCTGGCTGTGGGAGCGGGGACAGTCCTCACCAACAGGGCCGAGAACTTTTCCCGAGCTGCACTTTTTCCTGGGAATAGGAGACCCACCAACGACTAGAGTCTCATTTGTCTGATTATTTAAAACATATTGTGTATAAAGCACTGTGCTTAGGGGTGTCATTTAAGACATGGCCATTTCCTAGTGACCGCAAACCAGGCGCCTGGTGTGGCCCCTCCCCCTCTCTGGAGCGTGACAGGGCTGAGAGTCCTAACCTTCTACCGTGGCCGTGGGTCTCTCTGGTGACGGCACCCATCCAGGAGCTTCCCTAGGACAGATGCATTGCTGTCACCCAGGAAGCTTCAAGGGACCGAGGCCTCTGTGCAGGAACCGATACATAGGTGTGTGTTTCCTGCGACCTCCCGCACTGAAGTGCACATTGCATAATGTGGCTGTGCTGGAACACTAAAGACGGTGGCCGAGGTGGCTCGCCTGGTGGCCAGGGTCAGAGGTCATGGGAGTGACTGATTTTGAGCAAAGATTTCATGAGGAG
>NW_024347769.1:0-541 GCF_902729225.1 Pteropus medius | reverse complement strand
GGTGAGGCCAGCAATTCATGTTTTATCCAGACCTTCAGGTGATTCTGATGCACCTGGGAAGTTAAAGTGCTTACCTGCTGACACTTAATTACCAAGGTTTCATATCCTGCCTATGCCATTTGCTACTTGTTACTTAAAATCTCTGGGTCTCAGTCTCCTCGTCTATACAATGAAGATGATAATGGTATCAGCTTCCTAAAGGTTGTTGTACTTAGGAAGCACTTAATAATCATTAATTTATATATGTGAATTTACCTCACCTTTCCTGATTATGAAAATTCATTGTCATTGTTGCAGAAAAATCAGACCGGTGAGAAACCAGGCACCACTTGGAGAGTTGTAGAACTCACATTTATTATGCCAGTGGTCTGAAGATCTGGGCCCCGAGCTCAGGGGTAACCCTACTTTTACAGGGCTTATCTACGAACAAGCAAAGGGGATACATCTGTTATCTAGACAGAGCAAGCAAAGGGGAGGGTGAGTCTTCAGTTGATCTCAAGGTCACCCTGCCCTTCAGCCTATGCGGCAAGCATGTCTATAG
>NW_024347768.1:0-547 GCF_902729225.1 Pteropus medius | reverse complement strand
CAGAAAATTTGGGGCCGTTATTTTGTCAATTTGTCCAAAAAGTCCTCCTTCTATGACTCTACTTACAAATGACAGTTAGATGCTCAAGTACTTCCTTCATATGATGCTATTTGTCCATATATTTGAAGATATCTGGATGATTAACTAAAAGGTACAACTTCCTTTTCAGAGTTTTGTGATTTATCATTAACATTTAACATGTATAATGAAAATTAAATATTGAGAGGTATCTGACACTTCACTCTTGTTTCACTCGCCGCTAAAAGTGATCAATTCTGTGTGTGTTCCAACCAATTTCAAACAGATGCAACCTGAAAGTACCTCAGTTTATATTTACACCACTTGCATCTCACTTATGCCTTGAGGTGTTCATGCATGCACAGCTCAGAAGTGCCTGGAATCTAACATCCCTGGGAGTGAAACATTTATAAACTGAGACTGGAGCTGATGAACCAAGTCCTCCCCATCAGAGTTTCAGGAGAGTTTCAGGGATTCTCAGAGGACATTCCCACCAGATCCACCAATCAATCTCACTTCAGGCAGCTGT
>NW_024347767.1:0-11328 GCF_902729225.1 Pteropus medius | reverse complement strand
TCAAAGAGCTGATCGCAAAGCTCCTAAGGCACGGAGGTCGAATTCAGATCCACAGCTGTCTGCAGTGTCTCCCAACTGAACTCTTTCCAGCGGGTGACGGCCGCCATGGACGGAGGGGCCAAAGCATCCCAGGGTACGCTGTCTGTGGGCGTCCCTGACCCCTGCAAGAGGATGCAGAGATGAATGACACGTAGTTTGTACCTCTAGGAGCTCAAAGTGTCAGTGAGTGCTCCTCCAACTTCGCCAGCCCAGTACCCGCAGATGACCGGGCATGGCCTACAGAGCCCCAAGGCCCCGGGAGGGCTGTGCATTTGCCGCAAGTGAGCCTTTTCTCGGAAGTCTGCGATTCTGGCTCAAAATGGACGTCACCAGAGAGCTTTTCGCCAAAGCTACCATATACATATATATGCATATATATATGCATATATATGTATATGGTGGATTTTCGAAGGAAACCTGCGTGGACCCCTGGTCTACCACAGAAGACAGGCCGCTGCTAGCACTCCACCTCCTCAAGAGTGTGGACACCGGGCGTCTCCAGAGCCTCACAATCTGGCATGACTTTGTCCTGGAGTGCCCCGCCTTTCAGCACGCTCATTCCTGCCTTCCGCAGTGGAAATCAGACCTCAGGAAGGAAGCAGACATCTCCCTCTCCCTCACCTTTCTGCCTGGGATGGTCGTAATGGTCCCCGTGGACGCATTCAAAATGAAGAAATGAAAGGCTCAAAGAGTTGATCGCAAAGCTCCTAAGGCACGGAGGCCGAATTCAGACCCACAGCTGTCTGCAGTGTCTCCCAAATGAACTCTTTCCAGCGGGTGACGGCCGCGATGGACGGAGGGGCGAAAGCATCCCCGGGTACGCTGTCTGTGGGCGGCCCTGACCCCTGCAAGAGGATGCAGAGACGAATGACACGTAGTTTGTACCTCTAGGAGCTCAAAGTGTCAGTGAGTGCTCCTCCAACTTCGCCACCCAGTACCCGCAGATGACCGGGCATGGCCCACAGAGCCCCAAGGCCCCGGGAGGGCTGTGCATTTGCCGCAAGTGAGCCTTTTCTCGGAAGTCTGCGATTCTGGCTCAAAATGGACGTCACCAGAGAGGTTTTCGCCAAAGCTACCATATACATATATATGCATATATATATTCATCTATATGCATATATATGTATATGGTGGATTTTCGAAGGAAACCTGCCTGGACCCCTGCTCTACCACAGAAGACAGGCCGCTCCTCGCACCTCCACCTCCCCGCAGTGTGGACACCGGCGTTCCAGAGCCACAATTCAGCATGATCTCTTTTCATCCCAGAGGCCCCGGGGCTCCTTCCTAAGGCCTCGGCTCCTTCCCGCTTTCCGCAGTGGAAATCAGACTTCAGGACGGAAGCAGACACCTCCCTCTCCCTCACCTTTCTGCCTGGGATGGTCGTAATGGTCCCCGTGGACGCATTCAAAATGAAGAAATGAAAGGCTCAAAGAGCTGATCGCGAAGCTCCAAAGGCACGGAGGCTGAATTCAGACCCACAGCTGTCTGCAGTGTCTCCCAACTGAACTCTTTCCAGCGGATGACGGCGGCCATGGACGGAGGGGCCAAAGCAACCCTGGGTACGCTGTCTGTGGGTGGCCCTGAACCCTGCAAGAGCATACAGAGACGAATGAGACGTAGTTTGTACCTCTAGGAGCTCAAAGTGCCAGTGAGTGCTCCTCCAACTTCGGTACCCCCGTATCCGCAGATGCCCGAGCATCGCCCACAGAGCCCCAAGGCCCCGGGAGGGCTGTGCATTTGCCGCAAGTGAGCCTTTTCTCGGAAGTCTGCGATTCTGGCTAGAAATGGACGTCACCAGAGAGCTTTTTGCCAAAGCTACCATATACATATATATGCATATATATGTTCATCTATATGCATATATATGTATATGGTGGATTTTCGAAGGAAACCTGCGTGGACCCCTGGTCTACCACAGAAGACAGGCCGCTGCTAGCACCTCCACCTCCCCGCAGTGTGGACACCGGGCGTTCCAGAGCCACAATTCAGCATGATCTCTTTCATCCCGGAGGCCCCGGGGCTCCTTCCTCAGGCCTCGGCTCCTTCCCGCTTTCCGCAGTGGAAATCAGACTTAAGGACGGAAGCAGACACCTCCCTCTCCCTCACCTTTCAGCCTGGGATGGTCGTAATGGTCCCCATGGACGCATTCAAAATGAAGAAATGAAAGGCTCAAAGAGCTGATCGCAAAGCTCCTAAGGCACGGAGGCCGAATCCAGACCCACAGCTGTCTGCAGTGTCTCCCAACTGAACTCTTTCCAGCGGGTGACGGCCGCCATGGACGGAGGAGCCAAAGCATCCCCGGGTACGCTGTCTGTGGGCGGCTCTGAACCCTGCAAGAGGATGCAGAGATGAATGACACGTAGTTTGTACCTCTAGGAGCTCAAAGTGTCGTGAGTGCTCCTCCTACTTCGCCACCCCAGTACCCGCAGATGACCGGGCATGGCCCACAGAGCCCCAAGGCCCCGGGAGGGCTGTGCATTTGCCGCAAGTGAGCCTTTTCTCGGAAGTCTGCGATTCTGGCTCAAAATGGACGTGACCAGAGAGCTTTTCGCCAAAGCTACCATATACATATATATGCATATATGTATTCATATATATGTATTCATATATATGTATATGGTGGATTTTCGAAGGAAACCTGCGTGGACCCCTGGTCTACCACAGAAGACAGGCCGCTCCTAGCACCTCCACCTCCCCGCAGTGTGGACACCGGGCGTTCCAGAGCCACAATTCAGCATGATCTCTTTTCATCCCAGAGGCCCCGGGGCTCCTTCCTAAGGCCTCGGCTCCTTCCCGCTTTCCGCAGTGGAAATCAGACTTCAGGACGGAAGCAGACACCTCCCTCTCCCTCACCTTTCTGCCTGGGATGGTCGTAATGGTCCCCGTGGACGCATTCAAAATGAAGAAATGAAAGGCTCAAAGAGCTGATCGCAAAGCTCCTAAGGCACGGAGGCCGAATTCAGACCCACAGCTGTCTGCAGTGTCTCCCAACTGAACTCTTTCCAGCGGGTGACGGCCGCCATGACGGAGGGCCAAAGCATCCCCGGGTACGCTGTCTGTGGGCGGCCCTGACCCCTGCAAGAGGATGCAGAGACGAATGACACGTAGTTTGTACCTCTAGGAGCTCAAAGTGTCAGTGAGTGCTCCTCCAACTTCGCCACCCCAGTACCCGCAGATGACCGGGCATGGCCCACAGAGCCCCAAGGCCCCGGGAGGGCTGTGCATTTGCCGCAAGTGAGCCTTTTCTCGGAAGTCTGCGATTCTGGCTCAAAATGGACGTCACCAGAGAGCTTTTTGCCAAAGCTACCATATACATATATATGCATATATCTATATGCATATATATGTATATGGTGGATTTTCGAAGGAAACCTGCGTGGACCCCTGGTCTACCACAGAAGACAGGCCGCTGCTAGCACCTCCACCTCCCCGCAGTGTGGACACCGGGCGTTCCAGAGCCACAATTCAGCATGATCTCTTTTCATCCCGGAGGCCCCGGGGCTCCTTCCTCAGGCCTCGGCTCATTCCCGCTTTCCGCAGTGGAAATCAGACTTTAGGACGGAAGCAGACACCTCCGTCTCACTCACCTTTCAGCCTGGGATGGTCGTAATGGTCCCCGGGGAAGCATTCAAAATGAAGAAATGAAAGGCTTAAAGAGCTGATCGCAAACTCCTAAGGCACGGAGGCCGATTCAGACACACAGCTGTCTGCAGTGTCTCCCAACTAAACTCTTTCCAGCGGGTGACGGCCGCCATGGACGGAGGGGCCAAAGCATCCCCGGGTACGCTGTCTGTGGGCTGCCCTGAACTCTGCAGAAGGATAGAGAGAGGAATTAGACCCATTTTCTGCCTCAAGGAGCTTAATTGGACCCTGAAAGCTTGTCAAAAGTATGGACCCACTACCCGCAGAAGACTGAACAATGCCCACAAAGCCCCAGGGCCTCACAAGCCTGTGTATTTGCTGCAAGTGTGCAATTTCTCAAAATTCTACACTTTGGGCTCAAAATGGACGTGAATTGAGTGGTTAATGCCAGAGCTACCATACATATATGTGCATATATATGAATATATATGCACATATATATATGGTGGAATTTTAGGAAAAAGGCTGTGTTGCCTTCAGGTCTTTAGGGAAGGTGGGCCGCTTCAAGCACATCTGCCTTCCCGGATTGTGGACACAGGGGGTTCCAGAGCCACAAAGAGGCAGTGTCCCAGCTCATCCAAGAAGCCCCAGGGCTCCGTGCTTGGGCCTCTCTTCCTTCCTGCTTTTTCATGTGATATCAGAGCTCTGGACTGGAACAGACACCTCCGTCTCCTTCACCTTTCTGCCTGGGCTGCTCGTCATGTTTCCTGTACACTCATTCAAAATTCAGAAAACTGAGTCTCATACACGTGATCACACAGCTAATAAGTGACAGAGTCACATACAGCCAACAGGTGTCTGAGGTTTGCCAAACTGACCTCTAACTACCAGGGGAAGAATGCCATTTTGGCTTCCTCCTCGACAAAGATGGAGGGGCACATGGGACGATGGAAGGGCGGCCCAAAGCATCGCTGGGCACACTGCCTGTGGGTGGCCCTGAAGTCTACAGGAGGATACAGAGAGGAATTAGACACATTTTCTGTCCCAAGGAGCTCAATGGTACCCTGAGAGCTTGTCAAACGTATGTACCCACTACCCTCAGAGGATTGAACATTGCCCACAAAGCCCCAGGGCCTGACAAGCCTGTGTATTTGTCGAAAGTGAGCAATTTCTCAAAAGTCTCCACTTTTGGCTCAAAATGGACGTGTACTGAGTGCTTAATGCCAGAGCTACCATGTATATATATGTGCATATATATATATGCATATATATGCACATATATATATGGTGGATTTTAGGAAAAAAGGCTATGTTGCCCTCAGGTCTTTAGGGAAGGCAACCTGTTCCAAGCACATCCGCCTTCCCGGATTGGGGACACAGGGTTTCCCAGAGCCACAATGAGACAGTGTCCCAGCTCATCAGATAGGCACCGGGGCTCAGACTTGGGGCCTCTCTTCCTTCCTGCTTTTTCAATTTGATATCAGAGCTCTGGACTGGAGCAGACACGTCCCTGTCCTTCACCTTTCTGCCTGGGCTGCTCGTCATGGTTCCTGTATACTCATTCAAAATTCAGAAAACTGAGTCTCATGCACATGATCACACATCTAGTAAGAGACAGAGTCACATACAGCCCAACAGGTGTCTGACTTTGCGAAACTGACCTCTTTCTACAAGGCGAAGGATGCCATTTTGGCTTCCTCCTCCACAAGGATGGAAGGGCACCTGGGACGATGGAAGGGCGGTCCAAAGCATCGCTGGGCACACTGCCTGTGGGTGTCCCTGAAGTCTGCACATGGATAAAGACAGGAATTAGACCCATTTTCTGTCCCAAGGAGCTCAATGGGACGCTGAGAGCATGTCAAACGTATGTACCCACTACCCGCAGTACACTGAACAATGCCCACAAAGCCCTGGGGCCTGATAAGCCTGTGTATTTGCCGCAAGTGAGGAATTTCTCAAAAGTCTGCACTTTGGCCTCAAAATGGACGTGAACTGAGTGCTGAAAGCCAGAGGTACCATATATAAATATATATACATATATATGCATATATATATGCACATATATAAAAGGGAGATTTTTTAAGAAAAAAAGCTCTGTTGCTTTCAGCTCTTTAAGGAAAGCAGGCCGTTCCAAGCACATCCGTCATCAGGGAGAGTGGACACTGTGGGTCCGAGAGCCACTATGAGACATTGTCCCAGCTCATCCAACAGGCCCCGGGGTTCCGTGCTGGGGCCTCTCTTCCTTCCTGTTTTTCAAATGTGACATCAGAGCTCTGGACTGGATCAGACACCTCCCTGTCCTTCACCTCCCTGTCCTTCACCAGGAACCATTTTGGCTTCCTCTTCTACAAGGTTGGACGGGAACATGGGACAATGGAATGGTCGCCCAAAGAATCGCTGGTCACACTGACTGTGGGTGGCCCTGAAGTCTACAGAAGTATACACAATGGAATTAGACCAATTTTCTGTCCCAAGGAGCTCAATGGTTGCCTGAGAGCTTGTCAAACATATGTACCCACTACCCGCAGAGGACTGAACAAGGCCACAAAGCCCCAGGGCCTGAAAAGCCTGTGTATGTGCCGCAAGTGAGCAATTTCTCAAAGGTCTCTACTTTGGGCGCAAAATGGACATGAACTGAGTGGTTAATGCCAGAACTACCATACATATATGTGCATATATATGAATATATATGTGCATATATATGAATATATGTGCATATATGTGCATATATATGAATATATGTGCATATATATATCTATATATATATGCGCATATATATATGGTGGATTTTTAGGAAAAAAGGCTGTGTTGCCCTCAGGTCTTTAGGGAAGGCAGGCCGTTGCACGCACATCCGCCTTCCCGGATTGTGGACTCAGGGGTTCCCATAGACACAATGAGACAGTGTCCCAGCTCATCAAAGAGGCATGGGGCTCCGTCCTGGGGCCTCTGTTCCTTCCTGCTCTTCAATTTGTAATCAGAGCTCTGGACTGGAGCAGACACCTCCCTGTCCTTCACCTTTCTACCTGGGCTGCTCGTCATGGTTTCTGTACACGCATTCAAAATTCAGAAAAGTGAGTCTCATACACGTGATCACACAGCTAATAAGTGACAGAGTCACATACAGCCCAACAGGTGTCTGAAGTTTGCCAAACTGACCTCTTTCTACCAGGGGAAGGATGCCATTTAGGCTTCCTCCTCGACAAGGATGGAGGGGCACATGGGACGATGGAAGGGCGGCCCAAAGCATCGCTGGGCACACTGCCTGTGGGTGGCCCTGAAGTCTACAGGAGGATACAGAGAGGAATTAGACCCATTTTCTGTCCCAAGTGCTCAATGGGACCCTGAGAGCTTGTCAAACGTATTGACCCACTACCCGCAGAGGACTGAACAAGGCCACAAAGCCCCAGGGCCTGACAAGCCTGTGTATGTGCCGCAAGTGAGCAATTTCTCTAAAGTCTGTACTTTGGGCTCAAAATGGACGTGAACTGAGTGGTTAATGCCAGAGCTACCATACATATATGTGCATATATATATATATGAATATATATGCACATATATATATGGTGGAATTTTAGGAAAAAGGCTGTGTTGCCTTCAGGTCTTTAGGGAAGGCAGGCCACTTCAAGCACATCCGCCTTCCCGGATTGTGGACACAGGGGGTCCCAGAGCCACAATGATGCAGTGTCCCAGCTCATCCAAGAAGCCCCAGGGCTCCATGCTGGGGCCTCTCTTCCTTCCTGCTTTTTCAATTTGATATGAGAGCTCTGGACTGGAGCAGACACCTCCCTCTCCTTCACCGTTCTGCCTGGCCTGCTCGTCATGTTTCCTGTACACTCATTCAAAATTCAGAAAACTGAGTCTCATGCACATGATTACACATCTAGTAAGAGAAAGAGTCACATACAGCCCAACAGGTGTCTGAATTTGCCAATCTGACCTCTTTCTACAAGGCGAAGGATGCCATTTTGGATTCCTCCTCCACAAGGATGGAAGGGCACCTGGGACGATGGAAGGGCGGTCCAAAGCATCGCTGGGCACACTGCCTGTGGGTGTCCCTGAAGTCTGCACATGGATAAAGACAGGAATTAGACCCATTTTCTGTCCCAAGGAGCTCAATGGGACCCTGAGAGCATGTCAAACATATGTACCCACTACCCGCAGTAGCCTGAAACAATGCCCACAAAGCCCCGGGGCCTGATAAGCCTGTGTATGTGCCGCAAGTGAGGAATTTCTCAAAAGTCTGCACTTTGGCCTCAAAATGGACGTGAACTGAGTGCTGAAAGCCAGAGGTACCATATATAAATATATATGCATATATATGCATATTTATATGCGCATATATAAATGGGAGATTTTTTAAGAAAAAAAGCTCTGTTGCTTTCAGCTCTTTAAGGAAAGCAGGCCGTTCCAAGCACATCCGTCGTCAGGGAGAGTGGACACTGTGGGTCCGAGAGCCACTATGAGACAGTGTCCCAACTCATCCAACAGCCCCGGGGTTCCATGCTGGGGCCTCTCTTCCTTCCTGTTTTTCAAATGTGACATCAGAGCTCTGGACTGGATCAGACACCTCCCTGTCCTTCACCTCCCTGTCCTTCTCCAGGAACCATTTTGGCTTCCTCTTCTACAAGGTTAGACGGGAACATGGGACAATGGAATGGTTGCCCAAAGAATCGCTGGTCACAATGACTGTGGGTGGCCCTGAAGTCTACAGAAGAATACAGAGAGGAATTAGACACATTTTCTGTCCCAAGGAGCTCAATGGTTCCCTGAGAGCTTATCAAACGTATTGACCCACTACCCGCAGAGGACTGAACATTGCCCACAAAGCCCCAGGGCCTGACAAGCCTGTGTATTTGCCGAAAGTAAGAAATTTCTCAAAAGTCCCCACTTTTGGCTCAAAATGGACGTGAACTGAGTGCTTAATGCCAGAGCTACCATATATATATATGCATATATATGTATATATATGCACATATATATATGGTGGATTTTAGGAAAAAAGGCTGTGTTGCCCTCAGGTCTTTAGGGAAGTCAACCTGTTCCAAGCACATCCGTCTTCCCGGATTGGGGACACAGGGTTTCCCAGAGCCACAATGAGACAGTGTCCCAGCTCATCAGATAGGAACCGGGGCTCAGTCCTGGGGCCTCTCTTCCTTCCTGCTTTTTCAATTTGATATCAGAGCTCTGGAATGGAGCAGACACGTCCCTGTCCTTCACCTTTCTGTCTGGGCTGCTCGTCTTGGTTCCTGTATACTCATTCAAAATTCAGAAAACTGAGTCTCATGCACATGATCACACAGCTAAGAAGAGACAGAGTCACATACAGCCCAACAAGGGTCTGAAGTTTGCCAAACTGACCTCTTTCTACCAGGCGAAGGATACCATTTTGGCTTCCTCTTCTACAAGGTTGGACGGGAACATGGGACGATGGAATGGTGGCCCAAAGCAGCGCTGGTAACACTGACTGTGGGTGGCCCTGAAGTCTACAGAAGGATACACAGTGGAATTAGACCCATTTTCTGTCCCAAGGAGCTCAATGGGACCCTGAGAGCTTGTCAAACGTATGTACTCACTTCCTGCAGAGGACTGAACAAGGCCACAAAGCCCCAGGGCCTGAAAATCCTGTGTATGTGCCGCAAGTGAGCAATTTCTCAAAAGTCTGTACTTTGGGCTCAAAATGGACATGAACTCAGTGGTTAATGCCAGAACTACCATACGTATATGTGCATATATATGAATATATATGTGCATATATATGAATATATATGTTCATATATATGAATATATGTGCATATATGTGCATATATACAAATATATGTGCATATATATATCTATATATATATGCACATATATATATGGTGGATTTTTAGGAAAAAAGGCTGTGTTGCCCTCAGGTCTTTAGGGAAGGCAGGCCGTTGCAAGCACATCCACCTTCCCGGATTGTGGATTCAGGGGTTCCCATAGACACAATGAGACAGTGTCCCAGCTCATCAAAGAGGCATGGGGCTCCGTCCTGGGGCCTCTCTTCCTTCCTGCTTCTTCAATTTGATATCAGAGCTCTGGACTGGAGCAGACACCTCCCTGTCCTTCACCTTTCTACCTGGGCTGCTCGTCATGGTTTCTGTACACGCATTCAAAATTCAGAAAAGTGATTCTCATACACGTGATCACACAGCTAATAAGTGACAGAGTCACATACAGCCCAACAGTTGTCTGAAGTTTGCTAAATGACCTCTTTCTACCAGGCGAAGGATGCCATTTTGGCTTCCATCTCGACAAGGATGGATGGGCACATGGGACGATGGAAGGGCGGCCATAGCATCGCTGGGCACACTGCCTGTGGGTGGCCCTGAAGTCTGCAGAAGGATACAGAGAGGAATTAGACCCATTTACTATCCCAGGGAGCTCAATGGGACCCTGAGAGCTCGTCAAATGTATGTACCCACTACCCGCAGAGTACTGAACATTGCACACAAAGCCCCAGGGCCTGACAAGCCTGTGTATTTGCCGCAAGTGAGCAATTTCTCAAAAGTCTGCAATTTGGGCTCAAAATGGATGTGAACTGAGTGCTTAATGCCAGAGCTACCATATATATATATATACATACATATATATATATATATATATGTATGTGTATATATATATATATATGTATATATATATATATATGCATATATATATGCATATATATATATATGCATCTATATATATGCATATATATGAATATATATATGCACATATATATATCGTGGATTTTTAGGAAAAAAGTTTGTGTTGCCCTCAGGTCTTTAGGGAAGGCCGGCCGTTGCAAGCACATCCGCCTTCCCGGATTGTGGACTCAGGGGTTCCCAGAGCCACAGCGAGACAGTGTCCCAGCTCATCAAAGAGGCATGGGGCTCCGTCCTGGGGCCTCTCTTCCTTCCTGCTTCTTCAATTTGATATCAGAGCTCTGGACAGGCGCAGACACCTCCCTGTCCTTCACCTTTGTGGCTGGGCTGCTCGTCATGGTTCCTGTACACTCACTCAAATTTCAGAAACCCGAGTCTCATACACGTGATCACACAGCTAATAAGTGACAGAATCACATACAGCCCAACAGGTGTCTAAAGTTTGCCAACCTGACCTCTTTGTAGGAGTTGAAGGATTCCATTTTAGCTTCCTCCTCGACAAGGATGGAGGGGCACATGGGACGATGGAAGGGTGGCACACAGCCTGTGGGTGGCCATGAAGTCTGCAGAAAAATACAGAGAGGAATTAGACCCATTTTCTGTCCCAGGGAGCTCAATGGGACCCTGAGAGCTTGTCAAAAGTATGTACTCACTACCCGCAGAGGACTAAACATTGCCCATAAAGCGCCAGGGACTGACTAGCCTGTGTATTTGCCGCAAGTGAGCAATTTCTCAAAAGTCTGTACTTTGGGATCAACATGGACGTGAACTGAGTGCTTAAAGCCAGAACTACCATATATATATATGCATATATATGAATATATATATGCACATATATATGGTGGACTTTTAGGAAAAAATGCTGTGTTGCCCTCAGGTTTAGGGAAGGCAGGCCGTTGCAAGCACATCCGCCTTCCCGGATTGTGGACACACGGGGTCCCAGAGCCACAATGAGACAGTGTCCCAGCTCATCCAAGAGGCACCGGGGCTCCTTCCTGGGGCCTCTCTTCCTTCCTTCTTTTTCGATTAGACATCAGAC
>NW_024347766.1:0-18198 GCF_902729225.1 Pteropus medius | reverse complement strand
ACCCGCTGGAAAGAGGTCAGTTGGGAGACACTGCAGACAGCTGTGGGTCTGAATTCGGCCTCCGTGCCTTAGGAGCTTTGCGATCAGCTCTTTGAGCCTTTTATTTCTTCATTTTGAATGCGTCCCCGGGGACCATTACGACCATCCCAGGCAGAAAGGTGAGGGAGAGGGAGGTGTCTGCTTCCGTCCTGAAGTCTGATTTCCAATGCGGAAAGCAGGAAGGAGCAGAGGTCTTAGGAAGGAGCCCCGGGGCCTCTGGGATGAAAAGAGATCCTGCTGAATTGTGGCTCTGGAACGCCCGGTGTCCACACTCCGGGGAGGTGGAGGTGCTGGGAGCGCCTGTCTTCTCTGGTAGACCGGGGTCCACACAGGTTTCCTTCGAAAATCCACCATATACATATATATGCATATAGATGAACATATATATGCATATATATGTATATGGTAGATCTGGCAAAAGCTCTCTAGTGACGTCCATTTTGAGCCGGAACTGCAGACTTTCACGGCTCAATTAAGGTAATTCACGTACCTCCGGCCTCGGGGCTCCCAGAGTGGCTGTACCGGTCGCCTGCGTGGCATATATATGTGTGTATATATATATATATATATGGAGTACATATATATATATAGCGTGAGAGAAATAGACAGATACATAGATAGTGATAGATAGGTAGATAGATATATATATAGAGAGAGAAACAGAGAAAGAGAGAGATGAGGACATAGAGATATCTATAGATTCAGATACAGATAGATATAGCTATATCTAGGGAGCCTGGCAAAGCACTCCACTGACGTCCATTTTCAGTCGAACCGCAGATTTCCTAGATACGCTCACTTGCAGTAAATTCACGCCCTCCCCGGGCCTGAGGCGTGCCTGGCCCGCTCATGTGGTGTATATATGTAGTAAAGAAGAGATATACATATATGGAAGAGCATATATATATATATATATACATATAAAGTGTGAGAGAAAATAGACAGATACATAGATAGATACAGGTAGATAGAGAGAGAGAGAGAGAGAACAGAGAAAGAGAGAGAGATAGAGATATAGAGATATATCTTATAGATTCAGATACAGATATAGATATGGCTATATCTAGGAGCTCTACAAAAGCACTCTACTGACGTCCATTTTGAGCCGGAACTGTAGACTTCCGAGATACGGCTCACTTGCGGCAAATTCACGGCCCTCCCGGCGCCTCGGGGCTCTGAGGGCGATGCTCGGTCGTCTGCGGGGACGGGGGTACAGAAGTTGCGGAAGCACTCACTGACACTTTGAGCCCCTAGAGGTACAAACGACGTCTCATTGCTCTCTGTATCCTCGTGCAGAGCTCCAGGCCACCACAGACAGCATACCCAGGGATGCTTTGGCCCCTCCGGCCCTGGAGGCCGTCACCCGCTGGAAAGAGGTCAGTTGGGGGACACTGCAGACAGCCGTGGGTCTGATTTCGGCCCTGTGCCTTATGAGCTTTATGATCACCTCTCGAGCCTTCATTTTCATTGAATGTTCACGGGACCATGACCATCCCAGGCAGAAAAGGTGGAGGGAGAGGGAGGTGTCTGCTTCCGGTCTCGAAGTTCCCATTCTCCATGAAAGCAGGGAAGGAGCAGAGGCCTTTAGGAAGGAGCCCCGTGGGGCCCTGGATGAAAAGAGATCATGCTGACCTGTAGGTTCTGAACGCTCCGGTGTCCACACCCGGGAGGGGTGGAGGTGCTGGAGCGCCTACCTTCTCTTGAGACCAGGGTCCACACAGGTTTCCTTCTCAAAATCCGCCCGCTGCTATATATATGACAGATGAACATATATGGCTATAGTGAGCATGGTGACCTGGCAAAGCTCTGTGACGTCCTGACGGATGAACTGCAGACTTTCTAGACACGGCTCACTTTGTTGCAATCTACTGGCCCTCCTGCTCTGGCCTGAAAGGTGCTCGGTCGTTCATGGTATATATATGTGTATATATATATATATATATATATATATATATATATATATATATATATATAAAGTGTGAGAGAAATAGATACATAGATAGATAGATAGGTAGATAGAGAGAGAGAGAGAGAGAAACAGAGAAAGAGAGAGAGATAGAGATATAGAGATATCTATAGATTCAGATACAGATATAGATATAGCTATATCTATGGGAGCTCTGGCAAAAAGCACTCTACTGACGTCCATTTTGAGCCGGAACTGCAGATTTCCGAGATACGGCTCACTTGCGGCAAATTCACGGCCCTCCCGGCGCCTCGGGGCTCTGAGGGCGGTGCTCGGTCGTCTGCGGGTACTGGGGTACAGAAGTTGCAGCAGCACTCACTGACACTTTGAGCCCCTAGAGGTACAACCGGCGTCTCATTCCTCTCTGTATCCTCGTGCAGAGCTCCAGGCCACCCACAGACAGCGGACCCAGGGAGGTTTTGGCCCCTCCGTCCCTGGAGGCCGTCACCTGCTGGAAAGAGGTCAGTTGGGGGACACTGCAGACAGCTGTGGGTCTGATTTCGGCCTCCGGGCCTTATGAGCTTTGCGATCACCTCTTCGAGCCTTTCATTTCTTCATTTTGAATGCGTCCACGGGGACCATTACGACCATCCCAGGCAGAAAGGTGAGGGAGAGGGAGGTGTCTGCTTCCGTCCTGAAGTCTGATTTCCAATACGGAAAGCAGGAAGGAGCAGAGGCCTTAGGAAGGAGCCCCGGGGCCTCTGGGATGAAAAGAGATCATGCTGAATTGTGGCTCTGGAACGCCCGGTGTCCACACTCCGGGGAGGTGGAGGTGCTGGGGGCGGCCTGTCTTCTCTGGTAGACCAGGGTCCACACAGGTTTCCTTCGAAAATCCACCATATACATATATATGCATATAGATGAACATATATATGCATATATATGTATATGGTAGATCTGGCAAAAAGCTCTCTAGTGACATCCATTTTGAGCCGGAACTGCAGACTTTCGAGATACGGCTCACTTGCGGCAAATTCACGGCCCTCCCGGCGCCTCGGGGCTCTGAGGGCGGTGCTCGGTCGTCTGCGGGTACTGGGGTACAGAAGTTGCAGAAGCACTCACTGACACTTTGAGCCCCTAGAGGTACAAACGGCATCTCATTCCTCTCTGTATCCTCGTGCAGAGCTCCAGGCCACCCACAGACAGCGGACCCAGGGAGGCTTTGGCCCCTCCGTCCCTGGAGGCCGTCACCCGCTGGAAAGAGGTCAGTGGGGGGACACTGCAGACAGCTGTGGGTCTGATTTCGGCCTCCGTGCCTTATGAGCTTTGCGATCACCTCTTCGAACCTTTCATTTCTTCATTTTGAATGCGTCCACGGGGACCATTACGACCATCCCAGGCAGAAAGGTGAGGGAGAGGGAGGTGTCTGCTTCCGTCCTGAAGTCTGATTTGCAATGCGGAAAGCAGGAAGGAGCAGAGGCCTTAGAAGTAGCCCCGGGGCCTCTGGGATGAAAAGAGATCATGCTGAATTGTGGCTCTGGAACGCCCGGTGTCCACATTCCGGGGAGTTGGAGGTGCTGGGAGCGGCCTGTCTTCTCTGGTGGACCAGGGATCCACACAGGTTTCCTTCGAAAATCCACCATATACATATATATGCATATAGATGAACATATATATGCATATATATGTATATGGTTGATCTGGCAAAAAGCTCTCTAGTGAAGTCCATTTTCAGCCGGAACTGCAGACTTTCGAGATACGGCTCACTTGCGGCAAATTCACGGCCCTCCCGGCGCCTCGGGGCTCTGAGGGCGGTGCTCGGTCGTCTGCGTGTATATATATCTATATATATATATAGAGAGAGAGAGAGAGAGAGAGAGAGACAGAGAAGAGAGAGAGAGAGAGAGAAAGAGTGAGAGAAATACACAGATACATAGATAGATAGATAGTTAGATAGAGAGAGAGAGAGAAACAGAGAAAGAGAGAGAGATAGAGATATAGAGATATCTATAGATTCAGATACAGATATAGATATAGCTATATCTAGGGAAGCTCTGGCAAAAAGCACTCTACTGACGTCCATTTTGAGCCGGAACTGCAGACTTCCGAGATACGGCTCACTTGCGGCAAATTCACGGCCCTCCCGGCGCCTCGGGGCTCTGAGGGCGATGCTCGGTCGTCTGCGGGTACTGGGGTACAGAAGTTGCAGAAGCACTCACTGACACTTTGAGCCCCTAGAGGTACAAACGGCGTCTCATTCCTCTCTGTATCCTCGTGCAGAGCTCCAGGCCACCCACAGACAGCGGACCCAGGGCGGCTTTGGCCCCTCCGTCCCTGGAGGCCGTCACCCGCTGGAAAGAGGTCAGTGGGGGGACACTGCAGACAGCTGTGGGTCTGATTTCGGCCTCCGTGCCTTATGAGCTATGCGATCACCTCTTCGAGCCTTTCATTTCTTCATTTTGAATGCGTCCACGGGGACCATTACGACCATCCCAGGCAGAAAGGTGACGGAGAGGGAGGTGTCTGCCTCCGTCCTGAAGTCTGATTTGCAATGCGGAAAGCAGGAAGGAGCAGAGGCCTTAGAAGGAGCCCCGGGGCCTCTGGGATGAAAAGAGATCATGCTGAATTGTGGCTCTGGAACGCCCAGTGTCCACACTCCGGGGAGGTGGAGGTGCTGGGAGCGGCCTGTCTTCTCTGGTGGACCAGGGATCCACACAGGTTTCCTTCGAAAATCCACCATATACATATATATGCATATAGATGAACATATATATGCACATATATGTATATGGTAGATCTGGCAAAAAGCTCTCTAGTGAAGTCCATTTTCAGCCGGAACTGCAGACTTTCGAGATACGGCTCACTTGCGGCAAATTCACGGCCCTCCCGGCGCCTCGGGGCTCTGAGGGCGGTGCTCGGTCGTCTGCGGGTATATATATGTGTGTATATATATATATATATATATATATATATATATATATATATATATAAAGTGTGAGAGAAATAGACAGATACATAGATAGATAGATAGGTAGATAGAGAGAGAGAGAGAGAGAAACAGAGAAAGAGAGAGAGATAGAGATATAGAGATATCTATAGATTCAGATACAGATATAGATATAGCTATATCTAGGAAAGCTCTGGCAAAAGCACTCTACTGACGTCCATTTTGAGGCGGAACTGCAGACTTCCGAGATACGGCTCACTTGCGGCAAATTCACGGCCCTCCCGGCGCCTCGGGGCTCTGAGGGCGGTGCTCGGTCGTCTGCGGGTACTGGGGTACAGAAGTTGCAGAAGCACTCACTGACACTTTGAGCCCCTAGAGGCACAAACGGCGTCTCATTCCTCTCTGTATCCTCGTGCAGAGCTCCAGGCCGCCCACAGACAGCGGACCCAGGGAGGCTTTGGCCCCTCCATCCCTGGAGGCCGTCACCCGCTGGAAAGAGGTCAGTTTGGGGACACTGCAGACAGCTGTGGGTCTGATTTCGGCCTCCGGGCCTTATGAGCTTTGCGATCACCTCTTCGAGCCTTTCATTTCTTCATTTTGAATGCGTCCACGGGGACCATTACGACCATCCTAGGCCGAAAAGTGAGGGAGAGGGAGGTGTCTGCTTCCGTCCTGAAGTCTGATTTCCAATGCGGAAAGCAGGAAGGAGCAGAGGCCTTAGGAAGGAGCCCCGGGGCCTCTGGGATAAAAAGAGATCATGCTGAATTGTGGCTCTGTATCGCCCAGTGTCCACAGTCCGGGGAGGTGGAGGTGCTGGGAGCGGCCTGTCTTCTCTGGTAGACCAGGGTCCACACAGGTTGCCTTCGAAAATCCACCATATACATATATATGCATATAGATGAACATATATATGCATATATATGTATATGGTAGATCTGGCAAAAAGCTCTCTAGTGACGTCCATTTTGAGCTGGAACTGCAGACTTTCGAGATACGGCTCACTTGCGGCAAATTCACGGCCCTCCCGGCGCCTCGGGGCTCTGAGGGCGATACTCGGTCGTCTGCGGGTACTGGGGTACAGAAGTTGCAGAAGCACTCACTGACACTTTGAGCCCCTAGAGGTACAAACGGCGTGTCATTCCTCTCTGTATCCTTGTGCAGAGCTCCAGGCCGCCCACAGACAGCGGACCCAGGGAGGCTTTGGCCCCTCCGTCCCTGGAAGCCCTCACCAGCTGGAAAGAGGTCAGTTGGGGGACACTGCAGACAGCTGTGGGTCTGATTTCGGCCTCCGGGCCTTATGAGCTTTGCGATCACCTCTTCGAGCCTTTCATTTCTTCATTTGAATGCGTCCACGGGGACCATTACGACCATCCCAGGCAGAAAGGTGAGGGAGAGGGAGGTGTCTGCTTCCGTCCTGAAGTCTGATTTCCAATGCGGAAAGCAGGAAGGAGCAGAGGCCTTAGGAAGGAGCCCCGTGGCCTCTGGGATGAAAGAGATCATGCTGAATTGTGGCTCTGGAACGCCCGGTGTCCACACTCCGGGGAGGTGGAGGTGCTGGGAGCTGCCTGTCTTCTCTGGTAGACCAGGGTCCACACAGGTTTCCTTCGAAAATCCACCATATACATATATATGCATATAGATGAACATATATATGCATATATATGTATATGGTAGATCTGGCAAAAAGCGCTCTAGTGACGTCCATTTTCAGCCGGAACTGCAGACTTTCGAGATACGGCTCACTTGCGGCAAATTCACGGCCCTCCCGGCGCCTCGGGGCTCTGAGGGCGGTGCTCGGTCGTCTGCGTGTATATATATCTATATATATATATATATATAGAGAGAGAGAGAGAGAGAGACAGAGAAGAGAGAGAGAGAGAGAGAAAGAGTGAGAGAAATACACAGATACATAGATAGATAGATAGGTAGATAGAGAGAGAGAGAGAAACAGAGAAAGAGAGAGAGATAGAGATATAGAGATATCTATAGATTCAAATACAGATATAGATATAGCTATATCTAGGAAAGCTCTGGCAAAAAGCACTCTACTGACGTCCATTTTGAGGCGGAACTGCAGACTTCCGAGATACGGCTCACTTGCGGCAAATTCACGGCCCTCCCGGCGCCTCGGGGCTCTGAGGGCGAAGCTCGGTCGTCTGCGGGTACTGGGGTACAGAAGTTGCAGAAGCACTCACTGACACTTTGAGCCCCTAGGGGTACAAACGGCGTCTCATTCCTCTCTGTATCCTCGTGCAGAGCTCCAGGCCGCCCACAGACAGCGGACCCAGGGAGGCTTTGGCCCCTCCGTCCCTGGAAGCCCTCACCCGCTGGAAAGAGGTCAGTTGGGGGACACTGCAGACAGCTGTGGGTCTGATTTCGGCCTCCGGGCCTTATGAGCTTTGCGATCACCTCTTCGAGCCTTCATTTCTTCATTTTGAATGCGTCCACGGGGACCATTACGACCATCCCAGGCAGAAAGGTGAGGGAGAGGGAGGTGTCTGCTTCCGTCCTGAAGTCTGATTTCCACTGCGGAAAGCGGGAAGGAGCCGAGGCCTTAGGAAGGAGCCCGGGGCCTCTGGGATGAAAAGAGATCATGCTGAATTGTGGCTCTGGAACGCCCGGTGTCCACACTCCGGGGAGGAGGAGGTGCTGGGAGCGGCCTGTCTTCTCTGGTGGACCAGGGATCCACACAGGTTTCCTTCGAAAATCCACCATATACATATATATGCATATAGATGAACATATATATGCATATATATGTATATGGTAGATCTGGCAAAAGCTCTCTAGTGACGTCCATTTTGAGCCGGAACTGCAGACTTTCGAGATACGGCTCACTTGCGGCAAATTCACGGCCCTCCCGGCGCCTCGGGGCTCTGAGGGCGGTGCTCGGTCGTCTGCGTGTATATATATCTATATATATATATATATATATATATATATAGAGAGAGAGAGAGAGAGAGAGAAGAGAGAGAGAGAGAGAGAAAGAGTGAGAGAAATACACAGATACATAGATATATAGATAGGTAGATAGAGAGAGAGAGAGAGAGAAACAGAGAAAGAGAGAGAGATAGAGATATAGAGATATCTATAGATTCAGATACAGATATAGATATAGCTATATCTGGGAAAGCTCTGGCAAAAAGCACTCTACTGACGTCCATTTTGAGGCGGAACTGCAGACTTCCGAGATACGGCTCACTTGCGGCAAATTCACGGCCCTCCCGGCGCCTCGGGGCGCTGAGGGCCATGCTCGGTCGTCTGCGGGTACTGGGGTACAGAAGTTGCAGAAGCACTCACTGACACTTTGAGCCCCTAGAGGTACAAACGGCGTCTCATTGCTCTCTGTATCCTCAGGGTGCAGAGCTCCAGGCCACCCACAGACAGCGGACCCAGGGAGGCTTTGGCCCCTCCGTCCCTGGAGGCCGTCATCGCTGGAAAGAGGTCAGTTGGGGGACACTGCAGACAGCTGTGGGTCTGATTTCAGCCTCCGGGCCTTATGAGCTTTGCGATCACCTCTTCGAGCCTTTCATTTCTTCATTTTGAATGCGTCCACGGGGACCATTACGACCATCCCAGGCAGAAAGGTGACGGAGAGGGAGGTGTCTGCTTCCGCCCTGAAGTCTGATTTCCAATGGGGAAAGCAGGAAGGAGCAGAGGCCTTAGGAAGGAGCCCCGGGGCCTCTGGGATGAAAAGAGATCATGCTGAATTGTGGCTCTGGAACGCCCGGTGTCCACCCTCCGGGGAGGTGGAGGTGCTGGGAGCAGCCTGTCTTCTCTGGTAGACCAGGGTCCACACAGGTTTCCTTCGAAAATCCACCATATACATATATATGCATATAGATGAACATATATATGCATATATATGTATATGGTAGATCTGGCAAAAAGCTCTCTAGTGAAGTCCATTATCAGCCGGAACTGCAGACTTTCGAGATACGGCTCACTTGCGGCAAATTCACGGCCCTCCCGGCGCCTCGGGGCTCTGAGGGCGGTGCTCGGTCGTCTGCGTGTATATATATCTATATATATACATATATATATATAGAGAGAGAGAGAGAGAGAGAAGAGAGAGAGAGAGAGAGAAAGAGTGAGAGAAATACACAGATACATAGATAGATAGATAGGTAGATAGAGAGAGAGAGAGAGAAAAACAGAGAAAGAGAGAGAGATAGAGATATAGAGATATCTATAGATTCAGATACAGATATAGATATAGCTATATCTAGGAAAGCTCTGGCAAAAAGCACTCTACTGACGTCCATTTTGAGGCGGAACTGCAGACTTCCGAGATACGGCTCACTTGCGGCAAATTCACGGCCCTCCGGGCGCCTCGGGGCTCTGAGGGCGATGCTCGGTCGTCTGCGGGTACTGGGGTACAGAAGTTGCAGAAGCACTCACTGACACTTTGAGGCCCTAGGGGTACAAACGGCGTCTCATTCCTCTCTGTATCCTCGTGCAGAGCTCCAGGCCGCCCACAGACAGCGGACCCAGGGAGGCTTTGGCCCCTCCGTCCCTGGAGGCCGTCACCCGCTGGAAAGAGGTCAGTTGGGGGACACTGCAGACAGCTGTGGGTCTGATTTCGGCCTCCGGGCCTTATGAGCTTTGCGATCACCTCTTCGAGCCTTTCATTGCTTCATTTTGAATGCGTCCACAGGGACCATTACGACCATCCCAGGCAGAAAGGTGACGGAGAGGGAGGTGTCTGCTTCCGTCCTGAAGTCTGATTTGCAATGCGGAAAGCAGGAAGGAGCAGAGGCCTTAGAAGGAGCCCGGGGCCTCTGGGATGAAAAGAGATCATGCTGAATTGTGGCTCTGGAACGCCCGGTGTCCACACTCCGGGGAGGTGGAGGTGCTGGGAGCGGCCTGTCTTCTCTGGTGGACCAGGGATCCACAGGTTTCCTTCGAAAATCCACCATATACATATATATGCATATAGATGAACATATATATGCATATATATGTATATGGTATATCTGGCAAAAAGCTCTCTAATGACGTCCATTTTGAGCCGGAACTGCAGACTTTCGAGATACGGCTCACTTGCGGCAAATTCACGGCCCTCCCGGCGCCTCTGGGCTCTGAGGGCGATGCTCGGTCGTCTGCGGGTACTGGGGTTCAGAAGTTGCAGAAGCACTCACTGACACTTTGAGCCCCTAGAGGTACAAACGGCGTCTCATTGCTCTCTGTATCCCCAGGGTGCAGAGCTCCAGGCCACCCACAGACAGCGGACCCAGGGAGGCTTTGGCCCCTCCGTCCCTGGAGGCCGTCACCCGCTGGAAAGAGGTCAGTTGGGGGACACTGCAGACAGCTGTGGGTCTGATTTCGGCCTCCGGGCCTTATGAGCTTTGCGATCACCTCTTCGAGCCTTTCATTTCTTCATTTTGAATGTGTCCACGGGGACCATTACGACCATCCCTGGCAGAAAGGTGAGGGAGAGGGAGGTGTCTGCTTCCGTCCTGAAGTCTGATTTCCAACGCGGTAAGCAGGAAGGAGCAGAGGCCTTAGGAAGGAGCCGCGGGGCCTCTGGGATGAAAAGAGATCATGCTGAATTGTGGCTCTGGAACGCCCGGTGTCCACACTCCGGGGAGGTGGAGGTGCTGGGAGCGGCCTGTCTTCTCTGGTAGACCAGGGTCCACACAGGTTTCCTTCGAAAATCCACCATACACATATATATGCATATAGATGAACATATATATGCATATATATGTATATGGTAGATCTGGCAAAAAGCGCTCTAATGACGTCCATTTTGAGCCGGAACTGCAGACTTTCGAGATACGGCTCACTTGCGGCAAATTCACGGCCCTCCCGGCGCCTCGGGGCTCTGAGGGCGGTGCTCGGTCGTCTGAGGGTATATATATGTATATATATATATATATGTATATATATATCTATATATATATATATAAAGTGTGAGAGAAATAGACAGATACATAGATAGATAGATAGGTAGATAGAGAGAGAGAGAGAGAGAAACAGAGAAAGAGAGAGAGATAGAGATATAGAGATATCTATAGATTCAGATACAGATATAGATATAGCCATATCTAGGAAAGCTCTGGCAAAAAGCACTCTACTGACGTCCATTTTGAGGCGGAACTGCAGACTTCCGAGATACGGCTCACTTGCGGCAAATTCGGCCCTCCCGGCCTCGGGGCCTCTGAGGGCGATGCTGCCCGGTCAGTCTATGGTACTGGGGTTCAGAAGTTGCAGAAGCACTCACTGACACTTTGAGCCCCTACACAAAATTTTCAAACAGCGTCCTCTCATTCCTCTCTGTATCCTCGTGCAGAGCTCCGGGCCACCCACAGACAGCGCACCCAGGGATGCTTTGGCCCCTCCGTCCCTGGAGGCCGTCACCCGCTGGAAAGAGGTCAGTTGGGGGGACACTGCAGACAGCTGTGGGTCTGATTTCGGCCTCCGTGCCTTATGAGCTTTGCGATCACCTCTTCGAGCCTTTCATTTCTTCATTTTGAATGCGCCCACGGGGACCATTACGACCATCCCAGGCAGAAAGGTGAGGGAGAGGGAGGTGTCTGCTTCCGTCCTGAAGTCTGATTTCCACTGCGGAAAGCGGGAAGGAGCCGAGGCCTTAGGAAGGAGCCCTGGGGCCTCTGGGATGAAAAGAGATCATGCTGAATTGTGGCTCTGGAACGCCCGGTGTCCACACTCCGGGGAGGTGGAGGTGCTGGGAGCGGCCTGTCTTCTCTGGTAGACCAGGGTCCACACAGGTTTCCTTCGAAAATCCACCATATACATATATATGCATATAGATGAACATATATATGCATATATATGTATATGGTAGATCTGGCAAAAAGCTCTCTAATGACGTCCATTTTGAGCCGAAACTGCAGACTTTCGAGATACGGCTCACTTGCGGCAAATTCACGGCCCTCCCGGCGCCTCGGGGCTCTGAGGGCGATGCTCGGTCGTCTGCGGGTACTGGGGTTCAGAAGTTGCAGAAGCTCTCACTGACACTTTGAGCCCCTAAGGTACAAACAGCGTCTCATTCCTCTCTGTATCCTCAGGGTGCAGAGCTCCCGGCCACCCACAGACAGCGGACCCAGGGAGGCTTTGGCCCCTCCGTCCATGGAGGCCGTCACCCGCTAGAAAGAGGTCAGTTGGGGGACACTGCAGACAGCTGTGGGTCTGATTTCGGCCTCCGGGCCTTATGAGCTTTGCGATCACCTCTTCGACCCTTTCATTTCTTCATTTTGAATGCGTCCACGGGGACCATTACGACCATCCCAGGCAGAAAGGTGACGGAGAGGGAGGTGTCTGCTTCCGTCCTGAAGTCTGATTTCCAATGCGGAAAGCAGGAAGGAGCAGAGGCCTTAGGAAGGAGCCCCGGGGCCTCTGGGATGAAAAGAGATCATGCTGAATTGTGGCTCTGTATCGCCCAGTGTCCACACTCCGGGGAGGTGGAGGTGCTGGGAGCAGCCTGTCTTCTCTGGTAGACCAGGGTCCACACAGGTTTCCTTCGAAAATCCACCATATACATATATATGCATATAGATGAACATATATATGCATATATATGTATATGGTAGATCTGGCAAAAAGCTCTCTAGTGACGTCCATTTTGAGCCGGAACTGCAGACGTTCGAGATACGGCTCACTTGCGGCAAATTCACGGCCCTCCCGGCGCCTCGGGGCTCTGAGGGCGATGCTCGGTCGTCTGCGGGCACTGGGGTTCAGAAGTTGCAGAAGCACTCACTGACACTTTGAGCCCCTAGAGGTACAACCGGCGTCTCATTCCACTCTGTATCCTCGTGCAGAGCTCCAGGCCACCCACAGACAGCGGACCCAGGGAGGCTTTGGCCCCTCCGTCCCTGGAGGCCGTCACCCGCTGGAAAGAGGTCAGTTGGGGGACACTGCAGACAGCTGTGGGTCTGATTTCGGCCTCCGGGCCTTATGAGCTTCGCGATCACCTCTTCGAGCCTTTCATTTCTTCATTTTGAATGCGTCCACGGGGACCATTACGACCATCCCAGGTAGAAAGGTGACGGAGAGGGAGGTGTCTGCGTCCGTCCTGAAGTCTGATTTCCAATGGGGAAAGCAGGAAGGAGCAGAGGCCTTAGGAAGGAGCCCCGGGGCCTCTGGGATGAAAAGAGATCATGCTGAATTGTGGCTCTGTATCGCCCAGTGTGCACACTCCGGGGAGGTGGAGGTGCTGGGAGCGGCCTGTCTTCTCTGGTAGACCAGGGTCCACACAGGTTTCCTTCGAAAATCCACCATATACACATATATGCATATAGATGAACATATATATGCATATATATGTATATGGTAGATCTGGCAAAAAGCTCTCTAATGACGTCCATTTTGAGCCGGAACTGCAGACTTTCGAGATACGGCTCACTTGCGGCAAATTCACGGCCCTCCCGGCGCCTCGGGGCTCTGAGAGCGGTGCTCGGTCGTCTGCGGGTATATATATGTATATATATATGTATATATATATATATATAGAGAGAGAGAGAGAGAGAAAGAGTGATAGAAATAGACAGATACATAGATAGATAGGTAGATAGAGAGAGAGAGAGAAACAGAGAAAGAGAGAGAGATAGAGATATAGAGATATCTATAGTTTCAGATACAGATATAGATATAGCTATATCTAGGGAAGCTCTGGCAAAAAACACTCTACAGACGTCCATTTTGAGCAGGAACTGCAGACTTCCGAGATACGGCTCACTTGCGGCAAATTCACGGCCCTCCCGGCGCCTCGGGGCTCTGAGGGCGATGCTGGGTCGTCTGCGGGTACTGGGGTACAGAAGTTGCAGAAGCACTCACTGACACTTTGAGCCCCTAGAGGTACAAACGGCGTCTCATTCCTCTCTGTATCCTCGTGCAGAGCTCCAGGCCACCCACAGACAGCGGACCCAGGGAGGCTTTGGCCCCTCCGTCCCGGGAGGCCGTCACCCGCTGCAAAGAGGTCAGTTGGGGAACACTGCAGACAGCTTTGGGTCTGATTTCGGCCTCCGGGCCTTATGAGCTTTGCGATCACCTCTTCGCGCCTTTCATTACTTCATTTTGAATGCGTCCACGGGGACCATTACGACCATCCCTGGCAGAAAGGTGACGGAGAGGGAGGAGTCTGCTTCCGTCCTGAAGTCTGATTTCCAATGCGGAAAGCAGGAAGGAGCAGAGGCCTTAGGAAGGAGCCCCGGGGCCTCTGGGATGAAAAGAGATCCTGCTGAATTGTGGCTCTGGAAGGCCCGGTGTCCACACTCCGGGAAGGTGGAGGTGCTGGGAACGGCCTGCCTTCTCTGGTAGACCAGGGGTCCACACAGGTTTCCTTCGAAAATCCACCATATACATATATATGCATATAGATGAACATATATATGCATATATATGTATATGGTAGATCTGGAAAAAAGCTCTCTAATGACGTCCATTTTGAGCCGGAACTGCAGACTTTCGAGATACGGCTCACTTGCGGCAAATTGACGGCCCTCCCGGCGCCTAGGGGCTCTGAGGGCGATGCTCGGTCGTCTGCGGGTACTGGGGTACAGAAGTTGCAGAAGCACTCACTGACACTTTGAGCCCCTAGGTACAAACGGCGTCTCATTGCTCTCTGTATCCTCAGGGTGCAGAGCTCCAGGCCACCCACAGACAGCGGACCCAGGGAGGCTTTGGCCCCTCCGTCCCTGGAGGCCGTCACCCGCTGGAAAGAGGTCAGTTTGGGGACACTGCAGACAGCAGTGGGTCTGATTTCGGCCTCCGGGCCTTATGAGCTTTGCGATCACCTCTTCGAGCCTTTCATTTCTTCATTTTGAATGCGTCCACGGGGACCATTACGACCATCCCAGGTAGAAAGGTGACGGAGAGGGAGGTGTCTGCTTCCGTCCTGAAGTCTGATTTCCAATGCGGAAAGCAGGAAGGAGCAGAGGCCTTAGGAAGGAGCCCCGGGGCCTCTGGGATGAAAAGAGATCATGCTGAATTGTGGCTCTGGAACGCCCGGTGTCCACACTCGGGGAGGTGGAGGTGCTGGGAGCGGCCTGTCTTCTCTGGTAGACCAGGGTCCACACAGGTTTCCTTCGAAAATCCACCATATACATATATATGCATATAGATGAACATATATATGCATATATATGTATATGGTAGATCTGGCAAAAAGCGCTCTAATGACGTCCATTTTGAGCCGGAACTGCAGACTTTCGAGATACGGCTCACTTGCGGCAAATTCACGGCCCTCCCGGCGCCTCGGGGCTCTGAGGGCTGTGCTAGGTCGTCTGTGGGTATATATATGTATATATATATGTATATATATATATATATATATAGAGAGAGAGAGAGAGAGAGAGAGAGAAAGAGTGATAGAAATAGACAGATACATAGATAGATAGGTAGATAGAGAGAGAGAGAGAAACAGAGAAAGAGAGAGAGATAGAGATATAGAGATATCTATAGTTTCAGATACAGATATAGATATAGCTATATCTAGGGAAGCTCTGGCAAAAGCACTCTACAGACGTCCATTTTGAGCCGGAAGTGCAGACTTCCGAGATACGGCTCACTTGCGGCAAATTCACGGCCCTCCCGGCGCCTCGGGGCTCTGAGGGCGATGCTCGGTCGTCTGCGGGTACTGGGGTTCAGAAGTTGCAGAAGCACTCACTGACACTTTGAGCCCCTAAGGTACAAACAGCGTCTCATTCCTCTCTGTATCCTCAGGGTGCAGAGCTCCCGGCCACCCACAGACAGCGGACCCAGGGAGGCTTTGGCCCCTCCGTCCCTGGAGGCCGTCACCCGCTAGAAAGAGGTCAGTTGGGGGACACTGCAGACAGCTGTGGGTCTGATTTCGGCCTCCGGGCCTTATGAGCTTTGCGATCACCTCTTCGAGCCTTTCATTTCTTCATTTTGAATGCGTCCACGGGGACCATTACGACCATCCCAGGCAGAAAGGTGACGGAGAGGGAGGTGTCTGCTTCCGTCCTGAAGTCTGATTTCCAATGGGGAAAGCAGGAAGGAGCAGAGGCCTTAGGAAGGAGCCCCGGGGCCTCTGGGATGAAAAGAGATCATGCTGAATTGTGGCTCTGTATCGCCCAGTGTCCACACTCCGGGGAGGTGGAGGTGCTGGGAGCGGCCTGTCTTCTCTGGTAGACCAGGGTCCACACAGGTTTCCTTCGAAAATCCACCATATACATATATATGCATATAGATGAACATATATATGCATATATATGTATATGGTAGATCTGGCAAAAAGCTCTCTAATGACGTCCATTTTGAGCCGGAACTGCAGACTTTCGAGATACGGCTCACTTGCGGCAAATTCACGGCCCTCCCGGCGCCTCGGGGCTCTGAGGGCGATGCTCGGTCGTCTGCGGGTACTGGGGTTCAGAAGTTGCAGAAGCACTCACTGACACTTTGAGCCCCTAGAGGTACAAACGGCGTCTCATTCCTCTCTGTATCCTCGGGGTGCAGAGCTCCAGGCCACCCACAGACAGCGGACCCAGGGAGGCTTTGGCCCCTCCGTCCCTGGAGGCCGTCACCCGCTGGAAAGAGGTCAGTTGGGGGACACTGCAGACAGCAGTGGGTCTGATTGCGGCCTCCGGGCCTTATGAGCTTTGCGATCACCTCTTCGAGCCTTTCATTTCTTCATTTTGAATGCGTCCACGGGGACCATTACGACCATCCCAGGCAGAAAGGTGACGGAGAGGGAGGTGTCTGCTTCCGTCCTGAAGTCTGATTTCCAATGCGGAAAGCAGGAAGGAGCAGAGGCCTTAGGAAGGAGCCCCGGGGCCTCTGGGATGAAAAGAGATCATGCTGAATTGTGGCTCTGTATCGGCCAGTGTCCACACTCCGGGGAGGTGGAGGTGCTGGGAGCGGCCTGTCTTCTCTGGTAGACCAGGGTCCACACAGGTTTCCTTCGAAAATCCACCATATACATATATATGCATATAGATGAACATATATATGCATATATATGTATATGGTAGATCTGGCAAAAATCTCTCTAATGACGTCCATTTTGAGCCGGAACTGCAGACTTTCGAGATACGGCTCACTTGCGGCAAATTCACGGCCCTCCCGGCGCCTCGGGGCTCTGAGGGCGGTGCTCGGTCGTCTGAGGGTATATATATGTATATATATATGTATATATATATATATATAGAGAGAGAGAGAGAGAGAGAGAGAGAAAGAGTGATAGAAATAGACAGATACATAGATAGATATGTAGATAGAGAGAGAGAGAGAAACAGAGAAAGAGAGAGAGATAGAGATATAGAGATATCTATAGTTTCAGATACAGATATAGATATAGCTATATATAGGGAAGCTCTGGCACAAAGCACTCTACAGACGTCCATTTTGAGCCGGAACTGCAGACTTCCGAGATACGGCTCACTTGCGGCAAATTGACGGCCCTCCCGGCGCCTCGGGGCTCTGAGGGCGATGCTCGGTCGTCTGCGGGCACTGGGGTTCAGAAGTTGCAGAAGCACTCACTGACACTTTGAGCCCCTAGAGGTACAAACGGCGTCTCATTCCTCTCTGTATCCTCAGGGTGCAGAGCTCCAGGCCAACCACAGACAGCGGACCCAGGGAGGCTTTGGCCCCTCCGTCCCTGGAGGCCGTCACCCGCTGGAAAGAGGTCAGTTGGGGACACTGCAGACAGCTGTGGGTCTGATTTCGGCCTCCGGGCCTTATGAGCTTTGCGATCACCTCTTCGAGCCTTTCATTTCTTCATTTTGAATGCGTCCACGGGGACCATACGACCATCCCAGGCAGAAAGGTGACGGAGAGGGAGGTGTCTGCTTCCGTCCTGAAGTCTGATTTCCAATGCGGAAAGCAGGAAGGAGCAGAGGCATTAGAAGGAGCCCCGGGGCCTCTGGGATGAAAAGAGATCATGCTGCATTGTGGCTCTGGAACGCCCAGTGTCCACACTCCGGGGAGGTGGAGGTGCTGGGAGCGGCCTGTCTTCTCTGGTAGACCAGGGTCCACAGGTTTCCTTCGAAAATCCACCATATACATATATATGCATATAGATGAACATATATATGCATATATATGTATATGGTAGATCTGGCAAAAAGCTCTCTAGTGACGTCCATTTTGAGTCGGAACTGCAGACTTCCGAGATACGGCTCACTTGCGGCAAATTCACGGCCCTCCCGGCGCCTCGGGGCTCTGAGGGCGATGCTCGGTCGTGTGCGGGTACTTGGGTTCAGAAGTTGCAGAAGCACTCACTGACACTTTGAGCCCCTAGAGGTACAAACGGCGTGTCATTCCTCTCTGTGTCCTCGTGCAGAGCTCCAGGCCACCCACAGACAGCGGACCCAGGGAGGCTTTG
>NW_024347765.1:0-707 GCF_902729225.1 Pteropus medius | reverse complement strand
AAAGCATGAAACCGCCTGGCTTTCTTACGGTAAAAGGCTATAAATCAGATGCAGCCGAGGGAAGGCACAGAGAGTAGATCTGGGGTGGGCAGGGTTCAAATGCCCACAGGTCCTCGGAGATGCCATACCCTCCCGTCACTGATGTGTGACAGTACGCACAGGGTGCTGCGTGCCACGAAGCCCCTGGAGTTTCAGTACCTGGGGATTATCGGGGTTTTCTCGCAGAGGCGTAATTGATTGAATCATCGCCTGCATACTCGAATCCCACATCCAGCGCCCACCCGTCGCCCAGATGTCGGGCCGATATCATGTGGCTCAAAGCCCAACTCTCTCATTGCACGGTTGGCCTTTCAGGCCTGGCCAGCCCAAATCCTGAGCATGAGACATTTGTCTCATTTGCATGAGACATCTAGGGCTCCCACGAGCCACGCTCAGGTGCGGTTCAGTGGGTCCTCCAAAAAAGCAGACACTCCCATCACTCAGGAAATTCCAGGGGCTCAGGGTTACTTCCTAGAAACCAAAGACAAAGGCCAACCAAGTTCCTCATCACAAAGCAGCTAGCTGCCAGCAGCCCTTTCGGGTGACAGGGACTCTGAGACAGAGAGCTTATGAGTTTAACTTCTGCACCTCGATAGGTAATTAACCCAGGAGCAGAACCAAAATCCTGTGACCATCCGTATGACGCTGCTTTGGCCTCCCCACCTTCT
>NW_024347764.1:0-802 GCF_902729225.1 Pteropus medius | reverse complement strand
GGTTCCGTCATTAGCGACACTAGAGCCCCCCAGGACGCAGGACCGAATGGCCAGGACACAGACGGACGGACACACGGGCCCCGCCTTCCCGGTCCTCCTAGCGAACACCGCCTCTGAGTGCCAAGCCTCTCTGAAACAGACCAGCAGCGTCCCCTCAAGGACCCAGCCAGGCGCTTGGCAGCCAGTGATGGCAGCCAGCTCCTTGCAGTGGGTATTTTTTCAGGGCCCACTGTGTGTGCAGCCCCGCCCAGGGCTAAGAGAAGGCGCAACACCGGGCATGGCCCCAGGCCCAGCATCCTGCATGGAAGGCGGAGCTCCTCCCGGTGCACGGGCAGCAGGGGACACGGCAGCAGGGGACTCGCCACAGCCCAGGCTGGCAGGGACAGAGGCGCTGGATCCAGGCCGGAGGCGCGGTTCTGGCCGTGTGTTGGCCCGGAGCGGTGGGGGCCCGGCCGGGCGGTTTTCTGTTGGGGCGCCTTTCCCTGTCCTTGGGGTCGTCTCGGAGCTGTGCTTTTTGTGTCTGTTGGTGGGAAGGACGTCAGGGGACTCAGTGCTGCTTCTCAGATCTTCGCGCCTCGGGCCCCTCCTCCTGTCTGACGCAGTCTCCTGGCGCCCTGTGCTGGGCCAGGGCTCCGAGGAGCGAGGAGGACGGGCTGGGAGGCGTGGACCGCCCCGTTCTGCAGAGCAGGAGGTGTCGTGCTGGGGTTGCACCGTCTCGGCGTCGGGGCGTCTCAGCGTCTGCAGTGGCTCCGCCTTTGCCGGCCCTGACTTTGGTTACTGTGTCTTCCGTTTCTTCTTCCTC
>NW_024347763.1:0-869 GCF_902729225.1 Pteropus medius | reverse complement strand
CTGCAAGTTCTGGAATGAAAGTTGTGAGGGTAGAATCTGTTCTTTCTTATTTATAATTAAAAATATTAAAAAGGGTGTTTGGGGACCACTCGTACTAGTGCCTATAAATCCACAGTAAGGAATTTTGCCTTAATAGCTCTAAACAGACTATTCCTTTCCCTCTGAATTTATGGAAGAACTTTAAAGGCATTTTGTGTACATAGTTATGCAGTCTGCTTTAATTCAGTGAGACTTTTGGCTGAGTATGGACTGCAAAGTTAGACATTTGGGGTTCAATTTTCTTTGGTAATATCTTTCCCAGATATGACTTCATGTTATTTATACAGACTCATGATGTCTCTATAAACTTGCTTTTTATTATCATCTTCTGAAGTCTCATGCAATAAATAGTGGTCACAGAGGAAAACAAAAAAGGTCAGTCTTGTAGCCGTTTTCAATGAGAGAGCTGCCATTTTGTCCAGAGGGTAGTTCTTACAGCCGTCATTCTGATGACCAGAGTGGTGTCTGCAGCCTACTACAAGTGGAGGTCTCTACAATGCCCAGCAAGCATTTGCTAGGGAAGCCTACATCAGTCCTCCAGGGGTTTGTAGTGTTAAGAAGCTTAGGTCAGCGTAGCGCTAGTCTTACCGTAAAGCAATGTTGCCGCATTTCAGAGCTGGTCCAGAATGATCACGAAACTGAAAAGTGAGGGCATGACCAGATGAAACACAATGGAGAAAAGTTCGCTAAGGAATTCACCAGTTTGAAAACAGCCATTTCTGATCTTCAGGTACCGTATATGGAAATATCAAATTCTTTGGAGTGGGAAGACCTCAAGGAAAAGCCTATGTGACTACCTAGCACTTTTCTTGAGGCAAGTTCTCTGGCCA
>NW_024347762.1:0-387 GCF_902729225.1 Pteropus medius | reverse complement strand
AAGTAAAGACCTCAAGAAAGTTAGGAAGTGAGTCACATAAATTCCTAGGGGCAGAGCCTCCAGGCAGAGGGAACAGCAAGTGCAAAGGCCCTGAGGCAAGAGTGGGCTGAGTGTGTCCAAGGAACAGCAAAGAGGCCAGTGTGGCCAGAGGGCATAGAGCAAGGAGGAAGCAGGAGATGGGGCTGGAGACGGAGAGGGAACAGGATAGGGAGGGGCCTTGTCAGCCCTTAGAAGGACTTTGGCTCTCACTTGGATGATGAGGAGCCAATGCAGGGCTTTGAACAAAAGATATATGTTTTTTTAAAATAGCAGTAGCTCATGTTACCTTGTGCTTAATGTTTCTAAACATTTTTTTAAACGCCGAACATGTATTAACACATTTAATCC
>NW_024347761.1:0-346 GCF_902729225.1 Pteropus medius | reverse complement strand
GACGTCACCAGAGAGCTTTTCGCCAAAGCTACCATATACATATATATGCATATATCTATATGCATATATATGTATATGGTGGATTTTCGAAGGAAACCTGCGTGGACCGCTGGTCTACCATAGAAGACAGGCCGCTGCTAGCACCTCCACCTCCCCGCAGTGTGGACACCGGGCGTTCCAGAGCCACAAATCAGCACGATCTCTTTTCATCCCGGAGGCCCCGGGGCTCCTTCCTCAGGCCTCGGCTCCTTCCCGCTTTCCGCAGTGGAAATCAGACTTAAGGACGGAAGCAGACACCTCCCTCTCCCTCACCTTTCAGCCTGGGATGGTAGTAATGGTCCCCGGG
>NW_024347760.1:0-610 GCF_902729225.1 Pteropus medius | reverse complement strand
CCTAACCTAATCCTAAACGTAACACTAATCATAACCCTAAACTGAATCCTAACCTTAATCCTAACCCTAACACAAATCCTAAAAAAAATCCCATAGCCTAAACCTAACCCTAAACCTAACGCTAATTTTATCCCCAACATTAATCCTAATCCTAACCCTAAAACTAACCCTAGCCCTAACCCTAAACCCTAACCATAACCTAACTCTAACCCTAACCCTAAACCTGATGCTAACCCTAATACTAACCCTAACCGTACCCTAAACTACTCATAATCCTAATCCTAAACCTAATACTAATTTTAACTCTAATCCTAAACCTAAATATAACTGTAAAACTAACCCAAAGCATAACGCTAAATGTAACACTATCCATAACACTAACTGTAACACTAACCCTAAGCCTAAAAACAACCCAACCCCTAAACCCTAAACCTAACCATAACCCGATCCCTAAACCTATCCCTAACTATAAATTTTACACTAACAATAAATCTAACCTTAACCCCGGACCCTAAACCTAACCATAACCCTAATTTCACTATAAAACTAACACTAACTCTAACCCTTACCCTAATCCTAAGCCTATCCTTAACTAAAAACATTAACCCTG
>NW_024347759.1:0-417 GCF_902729225.1 Pteropus medius | reverse complement strand
TATATATATATATATATATATGTATGTATGTATATGTATACATACATATATATACATATATAACTATATATGTATATATACACATATATATACATATATGTATATATATGTGTATATATACATATATACATATATATATATTCTTTTTTTTTCATTCTTAGATAGTTCTACAACAGGCCAGTTGTGAAATTAGACTCAATTTCTTTTTAGAGCTATTTGACTTCTCCTCTCTCACAGCATTTACTTTCTTTTATTAAGTTAATGATGCTGCAAACTGAATGTTTATATGTTGAAACATATATGTTGAAACAATTCATATGTTGAAACATAATCCCTAACGTGATGGTTTTAGGAGGGGTGGCCTTTGGGATATGGTTACATCATGAGAGTGGAGCCCTCATGAATTGGGTTAGTGCC
>NW_024347758.1:0-4197 GCF_902729225.1 Pteropus medius | reverse complement strand
CTTGGGACAGAAAATGGGTCTAATTCCTCTCTGTATCCTCCTGTAGACTTCAGGGCCACCCACAGGCAGTGTGCCCAGCGATGCTTTGGGCCGCCCTTCCATCGTCCCATGTGCCCCTCCATCTTTGTCGAGGAGGAAGCCAAAATGGCATTCTTCCCCTGGTAGTTAGAGGTCAGTTTGGCAAACCTCAGACACCTGTTGGCTGTATGTGACTCTGTCACTTATTAGCTGTGTGATCACGTGTATGAGACTCAGTTTTCTGAATTTTGAATGAGTGTACAGGAAACATGACGAGCAGCCCAGGCAGAAAGGTGAAGGAGACGGAGGTGTCTGTTCCAGTCCAGAGCTCTGATATCACATGAAAAAGCAGGAAGGAAGAGAGGCCCAAGCACGGAGCCCTGGGGCTTCTTGGATGAGTTGGGACACTGCCTCTTTGTGGCTCTGGAACCCCCTGTGTCCACAATCCGGGAAGGCGGATGTGCTTGAAGTGGCCCGCCTTCCCTAAAGACCTGAAGGCAACACAGCCTTTTTCCTAAAATTCCACCATATATATATGTGCATATATATTCATATATATATGCACATATATGTATGGTAGCTCTGGCATTAACCACTCACTTCACGTCCATTTTGAGCCCAAAGTGTAGAATTTTGAGAAATTGCACACTTGCAGCAAATACACAGGCTTGTGAGGCCCTGGGGCTTTGTGGGCATTGTTCAGTCCTCTGCGGGTAGTGGGTCTATACTTTTGACAAGCTTTCAGGTTCCAATTAAGCTCCTTGAGGGAGAAAATGGGTATAATTCCTCTCTATATCCTTCTGCAGAGTTCAGGGCAGCCCACAGACAGAGTACCCAGGGATGCTTTGGCCCCTCCGTCCATGGCGGCCTTAACCCGCTGGGTAGAGGTCAGTTGGGGGTTCTGCAGACAGCTGTGTGTCTGAATTCGGCCTCCGTACCTTAGGAGCTTTGCGATCAGCTCTTTGAGCCTTTCATTTCTTCATTTTGAATGCGTCCATGGGGACCATTATGACCATCTCAGGCAGAAAGGTGAGGGAGAGGGAGGTGTCTGCTTCCGTCCTGAAGTCTGATTTCCACTGCGGAAAGCGGGAAGGAGCCGAGGCCTTAGGAAGGAGCCCCGGGGCCTCTGGGATGAAAAGAGATCATGCGGAATTGTGGCTCTGGAACGCCCTGTGTCCACACTGCGGGGAGGTGGAGGTGCTAGGAGCGGCCTGTCTTCTGTGGTAGACCAGGGGTCCACGCAGGTTTCCTTCGAAAATCCACCATATACATATATATGCATATAGATGAACATATATATGCATATATATGTATATGGTAGCTTTGGCAAAAAGCTCTCTGGTGACGTCCATTTTGAGCCAGAATCGCAGACTTCCGAGAAAAGGCTCACTTGCTGCAAATGCACAGCCCTCCCTGGGCCTTGGGGCTCTGTGTGCGATACTCGGTCATCTGTGGGGACTGGGGTACCGAAGTTGGAGGAGCACTCACTGACACTTTGAGCTCCTAGAGGTACAAACTACGTCTCATTCGTCTCTGTATGCTCTTGCAGGGTTCAGGGTCACCCACAGACAGCGTACCCAGGGATGCTTTGGCCCCTGCGTCCATGGCGGCCGTCACCCGCAGGAAAGAGTTCAGTTGGGAGACACTGCAGACAGCTGTGGGTCTCAATTCGGCCTCCGTGCCTTAGGAGCTTTGCGATCAGCTCTTTGAGCCTTTCATTTCTTCATTTTGAATGCGTCCACGGGGACCATTACGACCATCCCAGGCAGAAAGGTGAGGGAGAGGGAGGTGTCTGCTTCCGTCCTGAAGTCTGATTTCCACCGCGGAAAGCGGGAAGGAGCCGAGGCCTTAGGAAGGAGCCCCGGGGCCTCTGGGATGAAAAGAGATCATGCTGAATTGTGGCTCTGGAACGCCCGGTGTCCACACTGCGGGGAGGTGGAGGTGCTAAGAGCGGCCTGTCTTCTGTGGTAGACCAGGGTCCACGCAGGTTTCCTTCGAAAATCCACCATATAGATATAGATGCATATAGATGAATATATATGTGCATCTATATGTATATGGTAGCTTTGGCGAAAAGCTCTCTGGTGACGTCCATTTTGAGCCAGAATCGCAGACTTCCGAGAAAAGGCTCACTTGCGGCAAATGCACAGCCCTCCTGGGGCCTTGGGGCTCTGTGGGCCATGCCCGGTCATCTGCGGGTACTGGGGTGGCGAAGTTGGAGGAGCACTCACTGACACTTTGAGCTCCTAGAGGTACAAACTACGCGTCATTCGTCTCTGCATCCTCTTGCAGGGGTCAGGGCCGCCCACAGACAGCGTACCCGGGGATGCTTTGGCCCCTCCGTCCATGGCGGCCGTCACCCGCTGGAAAGAGTTCAGTTGGGAGACAATGCAGACAGCTGTGGGTCTGAATTCGGCCTCCATGCCTTAGGAGCTTTGCGATCAGCTCTTTGAGTCTTTCATTTCTTCATTTTGAAAGCGTCCACGGGGACCATTACGACCATTCCAGGCAGAAAGGTGAGGGAGAGGGAGGTGTCTGCTTCCGTCCTGAAGTCTGATTTCCACTGCGGAAAGCGGGAAGGAGCCGAGGCCTTAGGAAGGAGGCCCGGGGCCTCTGGGATGAAAAGAGATCATGTTGAATTGTGGCTCTGGAACGCCCGGTGTCCACACTGCGGGGAGGTGGAGGTGCTAGGAGCGGCCTGTCTTCTGTGGTAGACCAGGGGTCCACGCAGGTTTCTTTCGAAAATCCACCATATACATATATATGCATATAGATGAATATATATATGCATATATATGCATATGGTAGCTTTGGCGAAAAGCTCTCTGGTGACGTCCATTTTGAGCCAGAATCGCAGACTTCCGAGAAAAGGCTCACTTGCGGCAAATGCACAGCCCTCCCGGGGCCTTGGGGCTATGTGGGCCATGCCCGGTCATCTGCGGGTACTGGGGTGGCGAAGTTGGAGGAGCACTCACTGACACTTTGAGCTCGTAGAGGTACAAACTACGTGTCATTCATCTCTGCATCCTCTTGCAGGGGTCAGGGCCGCCCACAGACAGCGTACCCAGGGATGCTTTGGCCCTCCGTCATGGCGGCCGTCACCCGCTGGAAAGAGTTCAGGTGGAAGACACTGCAGACAGCTGTGGGTCTGAATTCGGCCTCCGTGCCTTAAGAGCTTTGCGATCAGCTCCTTGAGCCTTTCATTTCTTCATTTTGAATGAGTCCACGGGACATTACGCGACCATCCCAGGCAGAAAGGTGAGGGAGAGGGAGGTGTCTGCTTCCGTCCTGAAGTCTGATTTCAACTGCGGAACGCGGGACGGCGCCGAGGCCTTAGGAAGGAGCCCCGGGGCCTCTGGGATGGAAAGAGATCATGCTGAATTGTGGCTCTGGAACGCCCGGTGTCCACACTGCGGGGAGGTGGAGGTGCTAGGAGCGGTCTGTGTTCTGTGGTAGACCAGGGGTCCACGCAGGTTTCCTTCGAAAATCCACCTTATACATATATATGCATATAGATGAACATATATATGCATATATATGTATATGGTAGATCTGGCAAAAAGCTCTCTAGTGACGTCCATTTTGAGCGGGAACTGCAGACTTTCGAGATACGGCTCACTTGCGGCAAATTCACGGCCCTCCCGGCGCCTCGGGGCTCTGAGGGCGATGCTCGGTCGTCTGCGGGTACGGGGGTACGGAAGTTGCGGAAGCACTCACTGACACTTTGAGCCCTAGAGGTACAAACGACGTCTCATTCCTCTCTGTATCCTCGTGCAGAGCTCCAGGCCACCCACAGACAGCGTACCCAGGGATGCTTGGCCCCTCCGTCCCTGGAGGCCGTCACCCGCTGGAAAGTGGTCAGTTGGGGGACACTGCAGACAGCTGTGGGTCTGATTTCGGCCTCCGTGCCTCTTGAGCTTGGCGATCGCCTCTTTGAGCCTTTCATTTCTTCATTTTGAATGCGTACACGGGGACCATTACGACCATCCCAGGCAGAAAGGTGAGGGAGAGGGAGGTGTCTGCTTCCGACCTGAAGTCTGATTTCCAATGCGGAAAGCAGGAAGGAGCAGAGGCCTTAGGAAGGAGCCCCGGAGCCTCTGGGATGAAAAGAGATCATGCTGAATTGTGGCCCTGGAACGCCCGGTGTCCACACTCCGGGGAGGTGGAGGTGCTGGGAGC
>NW_024347757.1:0-9664 GCF_902729225.1 Pteropus medius | reverse complement strand
TCCAGAGCCACAATTCCGCATGATCTCTTTCATCCCAGAGGCCCGGGGCTCCTTCCTAAGGCCTCGGCTCCTTCCCGCTTTCCGCAGTGGAAATCAGACTTCAGGACGGAAGCAGACACCTCCCTCTCCCTCACCTTTCTGCCTGGGATGGTCGTAATGGTCCCCGTGGACGCATTCAAAATGAAGAAATGAAAGGCTCAAAGATCTGATCGCAATGCTCCTAAGGCACAGAGGCCGAATTCAGACCCACAGCTGTCTGCAGTGTCTCCCAACTGAACTCTTTCCAGCGGGTGACGGCCGCCATGGACGCAGGGGCCAAGGCATCCCTGGGTACGCTGTCTGTGGGTGGCCCTGAACCCTGCAAGAGCATACAGAGACGAATGGGACGTAGTTTGACCTCTAGGAGCTCAAAGTGTCAGTGAGTGCTCCTCCAACTTCGGTAGCCCAGTACCCGCAGATGACCGAGCATCGCCCACAGAGCCCCAAGGCCCCGGGAGGGCTGTGCATTTGCCGCAAGTGAGCCTTTTCTCGGAAGTCTGCGATTCTGGCTCAAAATGGACGTCACCAGAGAGCTTTTGCCAAAGCTACCATATACATATATATGCATATATATGTTCATCTATATGCATATATATGTATATGGTGGATTTTCGAAGGAAACCTGTGGGGACCCCTGGTCTACCAGAGAAGGCAGGCCGCTCCCAGCACCTCCACCTTCCCGGAGTGTGGACACCGGGCCTTCCAGAGCCACAATTCAGCAGGATCTCTTTTCATCCCACAGGCCCCGGGGCTCCTTCCTAAGGCCTCTGCTCCTTCCTGCTTTCCGCATTGGAAATCAGACTTCGGGACGGAAGCAGACACCTCCCTCTCCCTCACCTTTCTGCCTGGGATGTATTTAATGGTCCCCGTGGACGCATTCAAAATGAAGAAATGAAAGGCTCAAAGAGCTGATCATAAAAGCTCCTACGGAGGTTGAATCTAAATTCAAGGCTGTCTGCAGTGTCTCCCAACTGAACTCTTTCCAGCGGGTGACGGCCCCCATGGACGCAGGGGCCAAAGCATCCCTGGGTACGCTGTCTGTGGGTGGCCCTGAACCTGCAAGAGCATACTGAGATGAATGGGACGTAGTTTGTACCTCTAGGAGCTCAAAGTGTCAGTGAGTGCTCCTCCAACTTCGGTACCCCAGTCCCCGCAGATGACCGAGCATCGCCCACAGCGCCCCAAGGCCCCTGGAGGGCTGTGCATTGCCGCAAGTGAGCCTTTCTCGGAAGTCTGCGATTCTGGCTCAAAATGGACGTCACCAGAGCTTTTTGCCAAAGCTACCATGTACATATAGATGCATATATATATTCATCTATATGCATTTATATGTATATGGTGGATTTTCGAAGGTAACCTGCGTGGACCCCTGGTCTCCCAGAGAAGACAGGCCGCTCCTAGCACTTCCACCTCCCCGCAGTGTGGACACCGGGCGTTCCAGAGCCACTATTCCGCATGATCTCTTTTCATCCCAGAGGCCCCGGGGCTCCTTCCTAAGGCCTCGGCTCCTTCCCGCTTTCCGCAGTGGAAATCAGACTTCAGGACGGAAGCAGACACCTCCCTCGCCCTCACCTTTCTGCCTTGGATGGTCGTGATGGTCCCCGTGGACGCATTCAAAATGAAGAAATGAAAGGCTCAGAGAGCTGATCGCAAAGCTCCTAAGGCACGGAGGCCGAATTCAGACCCACAGCTGTCTGCAGTGTCTCCCAACTGAACTCTTTCCAGTGGGTGACGGCCGCCATGCAGGCAGGGGCCAAAGCATCCCTGGGTACGCTGTCTGTGGGTGGCCCTGAACCCTGCAAGAGCATACAGAGACGAATGAGACGTAGTTTGTACCTCTAGGAGCTCATAGTGTCAGTGAGTGCTCCTCCAACTTCGCTACCCCAGTACCCGCAGATGACCGAGCATCGCCCACAGAGCCCCAAGGCCCCGGGAGGGCTGTGCATTTGCCGCAAGTGAGCCTTTCTCGGAAGTCTGCGATTCTGGCTCGAAATGGACGTCACCAGAGAGCTTTTTGCCAAAGCTACCATATACATATATATGCATATATATGTTCATCTATATCCATATATATGTATATGGTGGATTTTCGAAGGAAACCTGCCTGGACCCCTGCTCTACCACAGAAGACAGGCCGCTCCTCGCACCTCCACCTCCCCGCAGTGTGGACACCGGGCGTTCCAGAGCCACAATTCAGCATGATCTCTTTTCATCCCAGAGGCCCCGGGCTCCTTCCTAAGGCCTCGGCTCCTTCCCGCTTTCCGCAGTGGAAATCAGACTTGAGGACGGAAGTAGACACCTCCCTCTCCCTCACCTTTCTGCCTGGGATGGTCGTAATGGTCCCCGTGGACGCATTCAAAAAGAAGAAATGAAAGGCTCAAAGAGCTGATCGCAAAGCTCCTAAGGCACGGAGGCCGAATTCAGACCCACAGCTGTCTGCAGTGTCTCCCAACTGAACTCTTCCAGCGGGTGACGGCCGCCATGGACGCAGGGGCCAAAGCATCCCTGGGTACGCTGTCTGTGGGTGGCCCTGAACCCTGCAAGAGCATACAGAGACGAATGAGACGTAGTTTGTACCTCTAGGAGCTCAAAGTGTCAGTGAGTGCTCCTCCAACTTCGCTACCCCAGTACCCGCAGATGACCGAGCATCGCCCACAGAGCCCCAAGGCCCCGGGAGGGCTGTGCATTTGCCGCAGTGAGCCTTTTCTCGGAAGTCTGCGATTCTGGCTCGAAATGGACGTCACCAGAGAGCTTTTTGCCAAAGCTACCATATACATATATATGCATATATATGTTCATCTATATGCATATATATGTATATGGTGGATTTTGAAGGAAACCTGCCTGGACCCCTGCTCTACCACAGAAGACAAGCCGCTCCTCGCACCTCCACCTCCCCGCAGTGTGGACACCGGGCGTTCCAGAGCCACAATTCAGCATGATCTCTTTTCATCCCAGAGGCCCCGGGGCTCCTTCCTAAGGCCTCGGCTCCTTCCCACTTTCCGCAGTGGAAATCAGACCTCAGGACGGAAGCAGACACCTCCCTCTCCCTCACCTTTCTGCCTGGGATGGTCGTAATGGTCCCCGTGGACGCATTCAAAATGAAGAAATGAAAGGCTCAAAGAGCTGATCGCAAAGCTCCCAAGGCACGGAGGCCGAATTCAGACCCACAGCTGTCTGCAGTGTCTCCCAACTGAACTCTTTCCAGCTGGTGACGGCCGCCATGGACGCAGGGGCCAAAGCATCCCTGGGTACGCTGTCTGTGGGTGGCCCTGAACCCTGCAAGAGCATACAGAGACGAATGAGACGTAGGTTGTACCTCTAGGAGCTCAAAGTGTCAGTGAGTGCTCCTCCAACTTCGGTACCCCAGTCCCCCAGAAGACCGAGCACGCCCACAGAGCCCCAAGGCCTTGGGAGGGCTGTGCATTTGCCGCAAGTGAGCCTTTTCTCGGAAGTCTGCGATTCTGGCTCAAAATGGACGTCACCAGAGAGCTTTTTGCCAAAGCTACCATATACACATATATGCATATATATGTTCATCTATATGCATATATATGTATATGGTGGATTTTAGAAGGAAACCTGCGAGGACCCCTGGTCTACCACAGAAGACAGGCCGCTCCTAGCACCTCCACCTCCCCGCAGTGTGGACACCGGACGTTCCAGAGCCACAATTCAGCATGATCTCTTTTCATCCCAGAGGCCCCGGGGCTCCTTCCTAAGGCCTCGGCTCCTTCCCGCTTTCCGCAGTGGAAATCAGACTTCAGGACGGAAGGAGACACCTCCCTCTCCCTCACCTTTCTGCCTGGGATGGTGTAATGGTCCCCGTGGACGCATTCAAAATGAAGAAATGAAAGGCTCAAAGAGCTGATCGCAAAGCTCCTAAGGCACGGAGGCCGAATTCAGACCCACAGCTGTCCGCAGTGTCTCCCAACTGAACTCTTTCCAGCGGGTGACGGCCGCCATGGACGCAGGGGCCAAAGCATCCCTGGGTACCCTGTCTGTGGGTGGCCCTGAACCCTGCAAGAGCATACAGAGACGAATGGGACGTAGTTTGTACCTCTAAGAGCTCAAAGTGTCAGTTAGGTCTCCTCCAACTTCGGTACCCCAGTCACCGCAGATGACCGACCATCGCCCACAGAGCCCCAAGGCCCCGGGAGGGCTGTGCATTTGCCGCAAGTGAGCCTTTACTCGGAAGTCTGCGATTCTGGCTCCAAATGGACGTCACCAGAGAGCTTTTTGCCAAAGCTACCATATACATATATATGCATATATATGTTCATCTATATGCATATATATGTATATGGTGGATTTTCGAAGGAAACCTGCGTGGACCCCTGGTCTACCACAGAAGACAGGCCGCTCCTAGCACCTCCACCTCCCTGCAGTGGGGACACCGGGCGTTCCAGAGCCACAATTCAGCATGATCTCTTTTCATCCCAGAGTCCCCGGGGCTCCTTCCTAAGGCCTCGGCTCCTTCCCGCTTTCCGCAGTGGAAATCCGACTTCAGGACGGAAGCAGACACCTCCCTCTCCCTCACTTTTCTGCCTGGGATGGTCATAATGGTCCCGTGGACGCATTCAATATGAAGAAATGAAAGGCTCAAAGAGCTGATCGCAAAGCTCCTAAGGCACGGAGGCCGAATTCAGACCCACAGCTGTCTGCAGTGTCTCCCAACTGAACTCTTTCCAGCGGGTGACGGCCGCCATGGACGCAGGGGCCAAAGCATCCCTGGGTACGCTGTCTGGGGTGGCCCTGAACCCTGCAAGAGCATACAGAGACGAATGAGACGTAGTTTGTACCTCTAGGAGCTCAAAGTGTCAGTGAGTGCTCCTCCAACTTCGGTACCCCAGTCTCCGCAGAAGACCCAGCATCGCCCACAGAGCCCCAAGGCCCCGGGAGGGCTGTGCATTTGCCGCAAGTGAGCCTTTTCTCGGAAGTCTGCGATTCTGGCTCAAAATGGACGTCACCAGAGAGCTTTCTTGTTAAAGTTAATATATACATATATATGCATATATATGTTCATCTATATGCATATATATGTATATGGTGGATTTTCGGTTGAAACCTGCGTGACCCCTCTTTTCTGGTCTACCACAGAAGACAGGCCGCTCCTAGCACCTCCACCTCCCCGCAGTGGGGACACCGGGCGTTCCAGAGCCACAATTCCGCATGATCTCTTTTCATCCCAGAGGCCCCGGGGCTCATTCCTAAGTCCTCGGCTCCTTCCCTCTTTCCGCTGTGGAAATCAGACTTCAGGACGGAAGCAGACACCTCCCTCTCCCTCCACTTTCTGCCTGGGATGGTCGTAATGGTCCCCGTGGACGCATTCAAAATGAAGAAATGAAAGGCTCAAAGAGCTGATCGCAAAGTTCCTAAGGCACGGAGGCCGAATTCAGACCCACAGCTGTCTGCAGTGTCTCCCAACTGAACTCTTTCCAGCGGGTGACGGCCGCCATGGACGCAGGGGCCAAAGCTTCCCTGGGTACGCTGTCGGTGGGTGGCCCTGAACCCTTCAAGAGCATACAGAGACGAATGAGACGTAGTTTGTACCTCTAGGAGCTCAAAGTGTCAGTGAGTGCTCCTCCAACTTCGGTACCTCAGTCTCCGCAGAAGACCGAGCATCGCCCACAGAGCCCCAAGGCCCCGGGAGGGCTGTGCATTTGCCGCAAGTGAGCCTTTTCTCGGAAGTCTGCGATTCTGGCTCAAAATGGACGCCACCAGAGAGCTTTTCGCCAAAGCTACCATATACATATATATGCATATATATATTCATCTATATGCATATATATGTATATGGTGGATTTTCGAAGGAAACCTGCGTGGACCCCTGGTCTACCACAGCAGACAGGCCGCTCCTAGCACCTCCACCTCCCCGCAGTGGGGACACCGGGTGTTCCAGAGCCACAATTCCGCATGATCTCTTTTCATCCCAGAGGCCCCGGGGCTCCATCCTAAGGCCTCGGCTCCTTCCCGCTTTCCGCAGTGGAAATCAGACTTCAGGACGGAAGCAGACACCTCCCTCTCCCTCACCTTTCTCCCTGGGATGGTCGTAATGGTCCCCGTGGACGCATTCAAAATGAAGAAATGAAAGGATCAAGGAGCTGATCGCAAGGCTCCTAAGGCACGGAGGCCGAATTCAGACCCACAGCTGTCTGCAGTGTCTCCCAACTGAACTCCTTCCAGCTGGTGACGGCCGCCATGGACGGAGGAGCCAAAGCATCCCCGGGTACGCTGTCTGTGGGCGGCCCTGAACCCTGCAAGAGGATGCAGAGACGAATGACACGTAGTTTGTACCTCTAGGAGCTCAAAGTGTCAGTGAGTGCTCCTCCACTTCGCCACCCCAGTACCCGCAGATGACCGGGCATGGCCCACAGAGCCCCAAGGCCCCGGGAGGGCTGTGCATTTGCCGCAAGTGAGCCTTTTCTCGGAAGTCTGTGATTCTGGCTAAAATGGATGTCACCAGAGAGCTTTTTGCCAAAGCTACCATATACATATATATGCATATATATGTTCATCTATATGCATATATATGTATATGGTGGATTTTCGAAGGAAACCTGCGTGGACACCTGGTCTACCACAGAAAAAAGGCCGCTCCTAGCACCTCCACCTCCCCGCAGTGGGGACGCCGGGCGTTCCAGAGCCACAATTAAGCATGATCTCTTTTCATCCCAGAGGCCCCGGGGCTCCTTCCTAAGGCCTCGGCTCCTTCCCGCTTTCCGCAGTGGAAATCAGACTTCAGACGGAAGCAGACACCTCCCTCTCCCTCACCTTTCTGCCTGGGATGGTCGTAATGGTCCCCGTGGACGCATTCAAAGGAAGAAATGAAAGGCTCAAAGAGCTGATCGCAAAGCTCCTAAGGCACTGAGGCCGAATTCAGACCCACAGCTGTCTGCAGTGTCTCCCAACTGAACTCTTTCCAGCGGGTGACGGCCGCCATGGACGCAGGGGCCAAAGCATCCCTGGGTACGCTGTCTGTGGGTGGCCCTGAACTCTGCAAGAGCATACAGAGACTAATGAGACGTAGTTTGTACCTCTAGGAGCTCAAAGTGTCAGTGAGTGCTCCTCCAACTTCGGTACCCCTGTCTCCGCAGAAGCCCGAGCATCGCCCACAGAGCCCCAACGCCCCGGGAGGGCTGTGCATTTGCCGCAAGTGAGCCTTTTTCGGAAGTCTGCGATTCTGGCTCAAAATGGAGGTCACCAGAGAGCTTTTTGCCAAAGCTACCATATACATATATGTTCATCTATATGCATATATATGTATATGGTGGATTTTCGAAGGAAACCTGCGTTGACCCCTGGTCTACCACAGAAGACAGGCCGCTCCTAGCACCTCCACCTCCCCGCAGTGGGGACACCGGGCGTTCCAGAGCCACAAATCAGCATGATCTCTTTCATCCCAGAGGCCCCGGGGCTCCTTCCTAAGGCCTCGGCTCCTTCCCGCTTTCCGCAGTGGAAATCAGACTTCAGGACGGAAGCAGACACCTCCCTCGCCCTCACCTTTCTGCCTGGGATGGTCGTGATGGTCCCCGTGGACGCATTCAAAATGAAGAAATGAAAGGCTCAGAGAGCTGATCGCAAAGCTCCTAAGGCACGGAGGCCGAATTCAGACCCACAGCTGTCCGCAGTGTCTCCCAATTGAACTCTTTCCAGCGGGTGACGGCCGCCATGGACGCAGGGGCCAAAGCATCCCTGGGTACGCTGTCTGTGGGTGGCCCTGAACCCTGCAAGAGCATACACAGACGAAAGAGACGTAGTTTGTACCTCTAGGAACTCAAAGTGTCAGTGAGTGCTCCTCCAACTTCGGTACCCCAGTCTCCGCAGAAGACCGAGCATCGCCCACAGAGCCCCAAGGCCCCGGGAGGGCTGTGCATTTGCCGCAAGTGAGCCTTTTCTCGGAAGTCGGCGATTCTGGCTCAAAATGGACGTCACCAGAGAGCTTTTTGCCAAAGCTACCATATACATATATATGCATATATATCTATATGCATATATATGTATATGGTGGATTTTCGAAGGAAACCTGCCTGGACCCCTGGTCTACCACAGAAGACAGGCCGCTCCTAGCAAATCCACCTCCCCGCAGTGGGGACACCAGGCGTTCCAGAGCCACAATTCAGCATGATCTCTTTTCATCCCAGAGGCCCCGGGGCTCCTTCCTAAGGCCTCGGCTCCTTCCCGCATTCCGCAGTGGAAATCAGACTTCAGGACAGAAGCAGACACCTCCCTCGCCCTCACCTTTCTGCCTGGGATGGTCGTGATGGTCCCCGTGGACGCATTCAAAAAGAAGAAATGAAAGGCTCAGAGAGCTGATCGCAAAGCTCCTAAGGCACGGAGGCCGAATTCAGACCCACAGCTGTCTTCAGTGTCTCCCAACTGAACTCTTTCCAGTGGGTGACGGCCGCCATGGACGCAGGGGCCAAACATCCCTGGGTACGCTGTCTGTGGGTGGCCCTGAACCCTGCATGAGCATACAGAGACGAATGAGACGTAGTTTGTACCTCTAGGAGCTCAAAGTGTCAGTGAGTGCTCGTCCAACTTCGGTACCCTAGTCTCCGCAGAAGACCGAGCATCGCCCACAGAGCCCCAAGGCCCTGGGAGGGCAGTGCATTTGCCGCAAGTGAGCCTTTTCTCGGAAGTCGGCGATTCTGGCTCAAAATGGACGTCACCAGAGAGCTTTTTGCCAAAGCTACCATATACATATATATGCATATATATGTTCATCTAAATGCATATATATGTATATGGTGGATTTTCGAAGGAAACCTGCGTGGACCCCTGGTCTACCACAGAAGACAGGCCGCTCCTAGCACCTCCACCTCCCCGCAGTGGGGACACCGGGCGATCCAGAGCCACAATTCAGCATGATCTTTTTTCATCCCAGAGGCCCCGGGGCTCCTTCCTCAGGCCTCGGCTCCTTCCCGCTTTCCGCAGTGGAAATCAGACTTCAGGACGGAAGCAGACACCTCCCTCTCCCTCACCTTTCTGCCTGGGATGGTCGTAATGGTCCCCGTGGACGCATTCAAAAGAAAGAAATGAAAGGCTCAAAGAGCTGATCGCAAAGCTCCTAAGGCACGGAGGCCGAATTCAGACCCACAGGTGTCTGCAGTGTCTCCCAACTGAACTCTTTCCAGCGGGTGACGGCCGCCATGGACGCAGGGGCCAAAGCATCCCTGGGTACGCTGTCTGTGGGTGGCCCTGAACCCTGCAAGAGCATACACAGACGAATGAGACGTAGTTTGTACCTCTAGGAGCTCAAAGTGTCAGTGAGTGCTCCTCCAACTTCGGTACCCCAGTCTCCGCAGAAGACCGAGCATCGCCCACAGAGCCCCAAAGCCCCGGGAGGGCTGTGCATTTGCCGCAAGTGAGCCTTTTCTCGGAAGTCTGCTATTCTGGCTCAAAATGGACGTCACCAGAGAGCTTTTTGCCAAAGCTACCATATACATATATATGCATATATATGTTCATCTATATGCATATATATGTATATGGTGGATTTTCAAGGAAACCTGCCTGGACCCCTGCTCTACCACAGGAGACAGGCCGCTCCTCGCACCTCCACCTCCCCGCAGTGTGGACACCGGGCGTTCCAGAGCCACAATTCAGCATGATCTCTTTTCCA
>NW_024347756.1:0-591 GCF_902729225.1 Pteropus medius | reverse complement strand
CCTGTTTCATATGAAAATCAGAATTGAATTGACGAATATTGCTGAAAAGTCTAATAAACTTGTTTTTTCAAATTTTTAAAATCAAAACTATGTAAAAGCCTACTAACTTTATACCAAAAGAAAAAAGTCACTTTAATGAGTTATGTTAAGACCAAATTCTGGTTAATATATTTCAACTTATTTAGGCCATCATAATGAATTAGACATCTAAAACAGAGAAAGAGAATTTACATTTTATATGAATATTGTTTTGCAAGAAAATACTACATCAATAACAAAGGAAACAACTATTAGACATTCAGAAAATTCTATTCTATTATTATAAAACCATCAGTAGAAATATCACTTAATGGAACTTAATAGAACAAATAGCACTTAATAGAAGAGTAGATATGTTTCAACAGGTTAAAGGTTACATCTTAACAATTTTCTTTTGTAATTTTTTCCTTAATTTGTTACATTTTGAGCTCTGGTTCTATTTAACTCCACATGCTTAACTTGTGGAATCTTCAAATCATCTATTCCAACTTACTACCTATGAAGCAGTCTCTTCCACAGCATTCTTGACAAGCACTCTTTCAGTATGAAATA
>NW_024347755.1:0-760 GCF_902729225.1 Pteropus medius | reverse complement strand
TCATATGTTCTCGGACAGGGGATCTATAGCTGAAAAGGAAATAACATCTTCATTCATTCAGTAGACCCCCTAGAGTCAGTCTTGGCTCTATTTTCATGATACATCTCATCAACCCATCAGCAAAACCTCTGGGCTCTCTCTTCAGAATAATCCCTATCCTACTTCACACTACTTCTACTGCTGTCACTACAGGCCAATCCATCATCCTCTCTTGCCTAGTTTTCAATTGCCTCCAAACTGTTCTCCCTGCCTCGACCCTTTCTCTGTTATCAAAAAGACAGCCAGATGTTCCTTCTAAAATCCTCTGATGAATTTCCACATCACTGAGTAAAAGTGAAAGTTCTTCCAATGGCTCATGAGAACTGACATGATCTATGCCCACCTCCACCTCTCTGGGTTCATCTGCTACCACCTTACCTCTTTCCCTTACCTCACTCCAGCCATGCCAACTCCTCGTTCCCCTACTTACCATTGCTCTGTCAAATTGTGGGAGGCTGAATAATGGCTCCCAAACTTACCATGTTCTAATTCCTGGAACCCATAATTTTTTTTCTTGGTGACAGAAGGGACTTTGCAGATGCAATTATATTAAGACTCTTAAAACGGAAAGATTATCCTGGATTACCTGGTGGGCCCAAACTAATCACGAGGCTCTCTGTAAGAGGGACATAGGAAGAGGCAGATCAGAAGAAGGCAAGGCAAAGATGGAGGCAAGGGGATAAAAAGCGATGTGATGTGTGAGCAATGAGCAAGGAATGAG
>NW_024347754.1:0-520 GCF_902729225.1 Pteropus medius | reverse complement strand
GGAAGTGGGTAGAGGGGTGGCAGATGGGGTAAAAGGGATCAGATATGTGGTGCCAGAAGGAAATTAACTCCGGGTGGTGTACACACAATGCAATATATATACCACTTACTATTGAATGATATACTTGAAACTTATTTGATTTTGTTAATATCACCCCGCCCAAGAATTTTTAATAAAAAAATAAATAAATATGCTATTAGGTGGGACAGTCCAAAACATATATATATATATATATAAATATATATATATATATATACACACTTCTTTAAGAAAGATTATGTACTATGTATTTTCATATTTAATTAACATACCAAATTATCTACATTGAGATCTTTGGTGTTTGGATTAATTATATTAACTCTTTCAGTCATTCATTCAAAGGAATAGTTTGGTAAAGGTTTGTTGAGTTTGACCTATTTCATCTAGGAAGTTGGATTCTGATCATGAGATTTATCTGGGAAAATATACTTCCGTTTTGGAGTATAAGAATATATTTAAATTTAGAGTGAAATATATTCTT
>NW_024347753.1:0-362 GCF_902729225.1 Pteropus medius | reverse complement strand
GCAGCACTCCTCTTAGAGTGGCGTGCCATGAAGGGACCAACCTGCAAACCTGCGGTCTATAAAACGCATTTCCCCTTCATTTGAGATTCTGCTCAGGCCCCCTTCACTGATTCCCTTCTGACTTCGCATTAAACTTTACTACAATGCACAGCTTGTAAATGGCATCAAAACAATTTACTACAGCCTTTATCTGCCTTGGTTTAAATAATAAACATTTTTATTTCACTCTTCTGTGAAATGAAACTCTTGGGGGGCAAGGTACGAAAAAGTAGAGGTGGGAATAAGGGGGCGGGGAATGGGGGCAGGAGCAGGAAATAAACACAGCACGCAGCGCTGCGAGACCCCAGACTCAACCAGCAGCA
>NW_024347752.1:0-1114 GCF_902729225.1 Pteropus medius | reverse complement strand
GGCAGATGGGAAGCGGGGGCAGGAGGGTGCGCACTCGGCACCAGGACCCGGCCCGCACGCCAGAGCAGGTGGCGGCCGGGTAGCCTGTCCCCGGAGCCCCGGCAACAGAGTCCGCACGCCACCGCACCGAGGTCAGAACCTCGAACCCCTGTGTGCTCCCCGCTCCAGCCACTTCGTGCCGTCTGCTCACGTGACATGCGATCAGAACCGTCAACTCGACGGCGGAGACCGTGACCCGGCGGCGCTCAGCTGTCATTCCTGTTACCCCGACTCTTCCCACAGAGCCGCCCCCGAGGAAGCAGAAACGCTGCCGCCCACATGGCAACCGCCTGCGAGCCGCGGGCTCCCCAGCGGCTTGAGGGGACGGAGGTGCAGCTCAGGCAGGATGCCGGTGTCCCGCGCGCCACCGCACAGACGTGACCTCAGAGCCGCTCCTGCCCCCGCCCACCCGCAGGGCTGAGCCAGACGCGCTTCGGCCGTGTTCGCGACCGGACCCCGCACGCGGACGCCGTGAGCACGCGCGGTGCTCGGTCGCCGTGCAGCACAGCCCCTGCGGGGCCATCGGCAGACTGTGCCGTTTCCGCGAGAGAACTTTCCCACCGTTTCTAAGAGCCGACAGACAGAACGGGCGTGCGATGACTGAGCGCCCGACGCCCGGCGCCCGGCCCCGGCCTTCCCGAAACCATCGGCCGAGAAGGAGCCGGGGCTGCAGCCTTCCCCCGGCTCCCAGAGGCCGCGCCGGCCCCGGGAAGGGGCCCCAGGGAGCCCCCGGGGTGTCCTGCCAGGCGCCCACCCAGTTAACGCCGTGGTTAGAAAGAGGAAAGAATGAACTGCACGGCACTGTCCAGATGTCACCCCCAAACTGAAGCCTTCCTCTTTCGAGTTTGGGGCAGCGCGCCTCGGTGAGCTTCCAGGGCGCTGACCGCAGCCCAGCAGCCCCCTTCCCGGCTCCCCTACAGCCCTGCAGAGTGCGGGGCGGGGGGCAGTGAGCAAGCGCCAGGGCCGGGCCGGTGGGGACCCTTCCTGGCCAGCAGGAGGGATGGGGCTGCCAAAGGCATCGCGTTCACAGGCTTCTCTCCGTCTCACACCAAAACAACTTAAAAAGGAACGCGCA
>NW_024347751.1:0-1294 GCF_902729225.1 Pteropus medius | reverse complement strand
TTAGCTTTAGGTCTACGGTTAGGTTTAAGGTTATGGTTAAGTTAAACGTAAGAGGTTAGGGCTAGGGTTAATGTTAGAATTAGTGTTAGGGTTAGGTTATGGTTAAGGTTGCCGTTAGTGTTCAGGTTAGTTTTAGTTTAGGGGTAGGTTTATATTTAGGGTTAGGGTTTGAATAAGGTTTAGGTTTTGGTTAGTGTTAAGTTTAGCCTTAGGGTTATGCTTAGGTTTAGGTTTTGCGATAGGTTTAGTATCAGGGGTTAGAGTTAGTTTTATTGTTAGTGTAAAATTTATGCTTAGGGTTAGAATTAGGTTTAGGATTAGCTTTTCTTTTTCAGATTAGGTTCAGGGTTGGGTTAGTGCTATGTTTAAGGTTAGAATTAGGCTTATGATATGCTTTAGTTTTAGGGTAGAGTCAAGGTTAGGGTTAGGATTAGGATAAGATTTTAGAGTTAGGATTAATGTGAAGGTTAGAGTTAGGGTTTAGGTTAAGTTCGGCTAGTGTTATCATTAGGGTTAGGTTTATGCTTAGGGTTAGAATTAGGTTTAGGTTAGGGTTAGCATTACCATTAGGGTTAGGGTTAGAGTTAGCTTTAAATTTCGCATTAGGGTTAGGGTAAGCTGTTTGTTTCAGAGTTATTGTTAGTGTAAAATTTAGGGTTAGGTTTACAATTATAGTTAAAATAAGCTTTAGTGTTAAGTTAGGATCAAGGTTAGGGTTAGTGTTAGGGTTAGATTTAGAATTATGATTAACATTAGCTTGATTTTCAGGGTTAGGTTCAAGGTTCAGTTCAATGTTACAGTTAGGGTTAGGCTTATAATTCGTTTTAGACTTAACATTAGATTTAGGGTTAGTTTTAGGATATGGTGTTAGGGTTAGGGTTATTGTTAGCTTAAAATTTATGGTTAGGTTTAAGGTTAATGTTAGGGTTCAGTTTAGGTTTAGTTTCAATGTAGATTTCTCTTTAACATTCGGGTTAGTGTTAGGTTTATGTTAGTGTTAAGCTAAGGGTTAGGGTTAGTGTTAGGGTTAGGGTTAGCAATAGGTTAGGGCTAGGGCTAATGTTATGGTTAAGGTTAAGTTTACGGTTAGTTTCAGAGTTAAATTTAGGGTTAAGTTTAGTTTTAGGGTAAGAAGTTATGGTCATGTTTATTGTTAGTGTAAATTTTAGGGTTAGAATTAGTGTTAGAGTTAGGGTTTGCTTTTTTTTAGGGTTAGGATCAGTGTTAGGATTAGGTTTAATGTTACGATTAGGTTTAGTGTTTGCAACAGGGTTAGGTTTAAAGTAAGGGGTTA
>NW_024347750.1:0-464 GCF_902729225.1 Pteropus medius | reverse complement strand
CCCTGAGTCCACAATCCAGGAAGGCGGATGTGCTTGCAACGGCCGGCCTTCCCTAAAGACCTGAGGGCAACACAAACTTTTTTCCTAAAAATCCACGATATATATATGTGCATATATATTCATATATATGCATATATATATATGCATATATATATATGCATATATATATATATATATACACATACATATATATAAATATATATGTATGTGTATATATATATATGGTAGCTCTGGCATTAAGCACTCAGTTCACGTCTATTTTGAGCCCAAAGTGCAGACTTTTGAGAAATTGCTCACTTGCGGCAAATACACAGGCTTCTCAGGCCCTGGGGCTTTGTGTGCAATGTACAGTATTCTGCGGGTAGTGAGTACATACATTTGACGAGCTCTCAGGGTCCCATTGAGCTCCCTGGGATAGTAAATGGGTCAAATTCCTCTCTGTATCCTTCTGCAGACTTCAGGGC
>NW_024347749.1:0-313 GCF_902729225.1 Pteropus medius | reverse complement strand
GAAAGAGTTCAGTTGGGAGACACTGCAGACAGCTGTGGGTCTGAATTCGGCCTCCGTGCCTTAGGAGCTTTGCGATCAGCTCTTTCAGCCTTTCATTCTTAATTTTCAATGCGTCCACGGGGACCATTACGACCATCCCAGGCAGAAAGGTGAGGGAGAGGGAGGTGTCTGCTTCCGTCCTGAAGTCTGATTTCCACTGCGGAAAGCGGGAAGGCGACGAGGCCTTAGGAAGGAGCCCCGGGGCCTCTGGGATGAAAAGAGATCCTGCTGAATTGTGGCTCTGGAACGCCCGGTGTCCACACTGCGGGGAGGT
>NW_024347748.1:0-304 GCF_902729225.1 Pteropus medius | reverse complement strand
CTGTGTGGACCCCTGGTCTACCACAGAAGACAGGCCGCTCCTAGCACCTCCACCTCCCCGCAGTGTGGACACCGGGCGTTCCAGAGCCACAATTCAGCATGATCTCTTTTCATCAAGGAGGCCCCGGGGCTCCTTCCTCACGCACGGCTCCTTCCCGCTTTCCGCAGTGGAAATCAGACTTCAGGACGGAAGCAGACACCTTCCTCTCCCTGACCTTTCTGCCTGGGATGGTCGTAATGGTCCCCGGGGACGCATTCAAAATGAAGAAATGAAAGGCTCAAAGAGCTGATCGCAAAGCTCCTAA
>NW_024347747.1:0-424 GCF_902729225.1 Pteropus medius | reverse complement strand
CCCTCCCTACAGACTCTAGGGTCCCACTGCCCCACCCAAGTGGGCCTAACGCCACCTGCGGACACCCAGGCCTGCAGCAGAGCCCCCACCCACCAGGGGGTGCCAGATAGGGAAGGCGTCTCGGTCCCTCAAGTCACCCTGCAACTGGTCTAGCCTAGTCTCCAGAAAGTTAGCCTCGTGCAGCCCAGTGGCGGGCTGGGGACGCCTCAAAGAAGCATGGAGCCTGGTTCCATCAACTCTGGCTTTATTGAGAAACAGCAGCATCGGGATGTAGGCGAAAGGACCACACGGCCCCCACCCTCCTGCTGCTCCCGTCCACGGAAGCCGGGGACCCACTTGTCTCCTCTGGGACCCAGCTCGCCCCACTCTGGGCCCTTGCGGGCTGTCTTGGCACATCCTGGGTCTCAGGAAAGTCACCCCCGTC
>NW_024347746.1:0-360 GCF_902729225.1 Pteropus medius | reverse complement strand
GGTGTCTATCAGGCAAATAGAAGCAGAGGAGTGCAATCTTTACTAAAAACAGAGCATTATAAGTTTAAACAATAAGAAGAAAATTGCTATAGCAAGATAGTAATGAACTTTTAGCATACATAGGGACAAATTGAGGCAACAATGCCTGAAAAGAGGAGGATTCAAAGATCCAAATTCACAAAGAGGAACGGAGATAAAACACACAGAGAAGAAAATGGGTGGCTGCATACATATAAAACTATCCTTTACATATTCATAATGATAACCACACACCAAAGATTCAGAAATGAAGTATATAATATAAAACAAGAAGAAGCAGAGGGAAAACCCACAAAAGCCAACCAAAAAAAAAAAAAAAAA
>NW_024347745.1:0-652 GCF_902729225.1 Pteropus medius | reverse complement strand
GAACATCTCCCACTGCAGGCTGAGCAAAGTCCCGCGGCTGGGCTCTGAAAGCAGCTCCGTGCTTACCCAAGGCCACGCTGCCCCGTGGCCTGCACCCCCACACCTGATCTGGCTCTGCAGGGGTACTGAGACAGTCCCATTCCTGGGAGTCCCATCTGCTTTTCAGAGATCTGGACTCACACAACTTGTATGTTCAAATTAGCTCCAAAAGAGCCCTCGGACCCTTTCGGGCCATCCGTGCAAGGCACTGAGTTGTGGCTGTTGTTGATCTAACCATTTTGCATGTTCCATTTTGCTCGTTCTCATTCTTTTAGGTAAACATCGAAAATCTAGTATCAAAATTAGTAAATAAATATGATGATGAATAAAAACAAGGAACAATGGTTTAGAAATGATGCAGAAAATAGGTTTCTCCCTGAGCGCTGGGGAGCACCTGTGTGAATACAACACACCTCCACATAAATAGGGACAAACTCGCATGATGTTGGTCAAACTGAGCACGTGAAGTCCTTTCTTCCGTGGTATCTCACACTACGAGATGGAGCCTTGGAAGTGAGAGAGGGAGAGATTGAGAGAGGGAGAGAGAGAAAGAGAATAAATAAAATACAGAAGAGAAATAAGAGAGATAAGGAAGGGATGGAAGGAAGGAAGG
>NW_024347744.1:0-1542 GCF_902729225.1 Pteropus medius | reverse complement strand
GCTTGCGGCTCCCTCTCGGGCAGGGCAGGAAGTTCTGCCAGACGGCGCTGCTCCGTATCATCATATCGTCGAGTGTCGCCGTAAGGTTTAGGACCTCCAGCTACGATTTGTCTTTACCACTGAACTGGAGCCGAACGACGCCGCACGGACAGGGGCTAAAGCTCCAGGAAGCGAGAACTCGGTCAGCGCGACGCGTCTAAGGTTTCCCGTCGGCAAAGAGGAGAGCAGGTCGGTGGCGGCAGCAGGGGTCACTGCGATGGTGCCGCCACCACAGGCCTCGAAGCAGCGGACGTGTGACCTGTTGTTTCTCTGGCCAGTCACAGAATAGAGTCCCTGCCACACTGAGGAAACAGCACGGACGGGCTCTGCAGGGGCCCCGGCCTCTTAGTCCTCAGACCCGGACGGAAAGTGTCCACGGGGTGTCCCCTGTGTGCCCGAGAACACGCAGCCCGTTGTTTAGAAATATGGCCCTCCAGGCTGGGGGGCGGACAGGGCCTGTCATTTCATCTTCTGTGCCAGACCTTCTCAGGTGACATTTCTTCTACTTCCTGGACCAAAAGCAGGAGACACCTATGGCAGCCTCCCAGCCTAGGGAAGCCTGTGGTAGAAGAATTATCTGCCGTCCACGAGGCTTTGTTTCATCCAGTGGCATCTCTGAGACATTTCGGGGATGTGCAGTCCTTCGTATGTTTTTATTGTTGTACCTTCCTCTTTTCAGGCGCCAGTGTGAGTCCCCAGAGGGAGGCACGGCCGGAAGACGAGCCAAGCGCGAGATGCCCAGCTTTACGCTTTTCCTTCGGGCTAAGTGGAAAAATTGAAAAACCAAACAAACAAACAAACGAGACTCTAAGATCCTCTATATGGCACCGTGTTACGCACATACAGGAGAAGGAAAGAAAACAGCTCGTGTGGTTGTCGAGCTGTGGGCCTCACTCCCTCCTCAGCGGGCGATTTGCTGGGTGCCTTCCAGGTGCCAAAAATGTTTCGGCCACCAAGGCTGTAGCGGGGAGCACAAGAGACAAACACGTCTACCTTCACGGACCCCAGTGTGGAGAGACAGGCAGGGAAAGCGAAGCGAGCAAGATATACAGTCCGTCAGGGGCGCTGAGTGCCACGAAGAACAGTACAGCCGAGGGGAGGACGGGGGAGTCAGAGAGGTGGAGGTGAGTCCGGCTGGAAACTGCTCATCCAGAAAAGGACCACTGAAGACAATGGCTGAGCACAGAGCCACGCGCAAGGGAGAGTCTAGATTCCGCCCTCCGAGGGCCCAGCCCTCTCTCCCTCAAAGCCGTGACAATCGCTTCTGTCTCTCAAGGCTCACTGCCAGCCGAGCTTTCACTGAGCTTTCCTTTTAGGTGTTCGCATTCACAAAACAAAACCCTGGCTTGTTTTGTTTTGTTTTCCTGCATTTCAAACATTAAACCGTTAGATTATTAAGTCTGCTCTTCTGAATGAAACGGCCACGGCCCAGAAATTCTGATAGATTCTCCGTCCCCAGATAACTAACTGCCTTAAGGAAAGCGACGGCTACAGCAGGTGGTA
>NW_024347743.1:0-811 GCF_902729225.1 Pteropus medius | reverse complement strand
GACCTCAAGATGCCAAGTCTGTGGTTGTCTTTATCATGGATTCGTCTCCCCCAGGAGTGTGTGAAGTAAATTCCAGATGTCTCTCTCAGCTGCTTCATCTCTCTTGCTTTTTTTAGGAGCTCACATGGACTATGAAATCGGTACAGATAGATGGAGGTGCTGCCGTAACAGATACGTAAAACTGGATGCTGCATTGGAACCGGTCAGGGCAAAGATGCAGGAAGGGTGTTGAGATCAGTGTTAGACGAAGCCTCCATGCTGTGGACGGGCCTTTAGAGGAGGATCTGGGGGGAGCTCAGAGAGAAAGAGGGAGCCGGGGAGCAGCCTCAGGCTTCGTGGAGGAAACCTCAGCCGTCCTGAGCAGACGCAGAGATGTGGGTGACGACGGCCATCGTGACGGGTGCTAAGATGGAGCTAGAACCTTCTTAGTGGATCCTGGAGGGAGGCGATCCTTGTTATGGACGGTGGGGAACTTGTGTGACGTGTTTCTCCTGCTGTTCTGTGGAAGGTAGAATGAGGAGAAGGGAATCGGACGCTCAGCTGAGGCTCTTTCTACGCCAAGGGAGGCAAGTCAGGCTCGACCCCCTGACGACTCGTGGTGAAGGACAGCAGAGACGGGGCTAAACTGTTTGCATCATGTACGTTTGATCCTTTACATCCTCCACGATAACAGCCACAACCACATTTTCTGACAATAAATACCGCACATTGCATTGGTCCTAAGGAAGTTGTCACCTCCACATAGAGGGCGCCCCATGGGACAGGCCCAGCTGCTGCTCCCCGAATCTGATCACCTGGCTAGTGCTGGGAA
>NW_024347742.1:0-8697 GCF_902729225.1 Pteropus medius | reverse complement strand
TGGGAGACACTGCAGACACCTGTGGGTCTGAATTCGGCCTCCGTGCCTTAGGAGCTTTGGCATCAGCTCTCTGAGCCTTTCATTTCTTCATTTTGAATGCGTCCACGGGGACCATCACGACCATCCCAGGCAGAAAGGTGAGGGCGAGGGAGGTGTCTGCTTCCGTCCTGAAGTCTGATTTCCACTGCGGAAAGCGGGAAGGAGCCGAGGCCTTAGGAAGGCGCCCCGGGGCCTCTGGGATGAAAAGAGATCATTCTGAATTGTGGCTCTGGAACGCCCGGTGTCCACACTGCGGGGAGGTGGAGGTGCTAGTAGCGGCCTGTCTTCTGTGGTAGACCAGGGGTCCACGCAGGTTTCCTTCGAAAATCCACCATATACATATAGATGAATATATATATGCATCTATATGTATATGGTAGCTTTGGCGAAAAGCTCTCTGGTGACGTCCATTTTGAGCCAGAATCGCAGACTTCCGAGAAAAGGCTCACTTGCGGCAAATGCACAGCCTTCCCGGGGCCTTGGGGCTCTGTGGGCCATGCCCCGTCATCTGCGGGTACTGGGGTGGCGAAGTTGGAGGAGCACTCACTGACACTTTGAGCTCCTAGAGGTACAAACTACGTCCCATTCGTCTCTGTATGCTCTTGCAGGGTTCAGGGCCACCCACAGACAGCGTACCCAGGGATGCTTTGGCCCCTGCGTCCATGGCGGCCGCCACCCGCTGGAAAGAGTTCAGTTGGGAGACACTGCAGACAGCTGTGGGTCTGAATTCGGCCTCCGTGCCTTAGGAGCTTTGCGATCAGCTCTTTGAGCCTTTCATGTCTTCATTTTGAATGCGTCCACGGGGACCATTACGACCATCCCAGGCAGAAAGGTGAGGGAGAGGGAGGTGTCTGCTCCCGTCCTGAAGTCTGATTTCCAATGCGGAAAGCAGGAAGGAGCAGAGGCCTTAGGAAGGAGCCCCGGGGCCTCTGGGATGAAAAGAGATCATGCTGAATTGTGGCTCTGGAACGCCCGGTGTCCACACTGCGGGAGGTGGAGGTGCTAGGAGCGGCCTGTCTTCTGTGGTAGACCAGGGGTCCACGCAGGTTTCCTTCAAAAATCCACCGTATACATATATATGCATATAGATATATGCATACATATGTATATGGTAGCTTTGGCGAAAAGCTCTCTGGTGACGTCCATTTTGAGCCAGAATCGTAGACTTCCGAGAAAAGGCTCACTTGCGGCAAATGCACAGCCCTCCCTGGGCCTTGGGGCTCTGTGGGCCATGCCCGGTCATCTGCGGGTACTGGGTGGCGAAGTTGGAGGAGCACTCACTGACACTTTGAGCTCCTAGAGGTACAAACTACGTGTCATTCGTCTCTGCATCCTCTTGCAGGGGTCAGGGCCGCCCACAGACAGCGTACCCGGGGATGCTTTGGCCCCTCTGTCCATGGCGGCCGTCACCCGCTGGAAAGAGTTCAGTTGGGAGACACTGCAGACAGCTGTGGGTCTGAATTCGGCCTCCGTGCCTTAGGAGCTTTGCGATCAGCTCTTTGAGCCTTTCATTTCTTCATTTTGAATGCGTCCCCAGGGACCATTACGACCATCCCAGGCTGAAAGGGGAGGGAGAGGGAGGTGTCTGCTTCCGTCCTGAAGACTGATTTCCACTGCGGAAAGCGGGAAGGAGCCGAGGCCTGAGGAAGGAGCCCCGGGGCCTCCGGGAAAAAGGGATCATGCTGAATTGTGGCTCTGGAACGCCCGGTGTCCACACTGCGGGGAGGTGGAGGTGCTAGGAGAGGCCTGTCTTCTGTGGTAGACCAGCGGTCCACGCAGGTTTCCTTCGAAATTCCACCATATACATATATATGCATATAGATGAATATATATATGCATATATATGTATATGGTAGCTTTGGCGAAAAGCTCTCTGGTGACGTCCATTTGGAGCCAGAATCGCAGACTTCCGAGAAAAGTCTCACTTGCGGCAAATGCACAGCCCTCCCCGGGCCTTGGGGCTCTGTGGGCCATGCCCGGTCATCTGCGGGTACTGGGGTGGCGAAGTTGGAGGAGCACTCACTGACACTTTTAGCTCCTAGAGGTACAAACTACGTGTCATTCGTCTCTGCATCCTCTTGCAGGGGTCAGGGCCGCCCACAGACAGCGTACCCTGGGATGCTTGGCCCCTCCGTCCATGGCGGCCGTCACCCGCTGGAAAGAGTTCAGTTGGGAGACACTGCAGACAGCTGTGGGTCTGAATTCGGCCTCCGTGCCTTAGGAGCTTTGCGATCAGCTCTTTGAGCCTTTCATTTCTTCATTTTGAATGCGTCCCCGGGGACCATTACTACCAACCCAGGCTGAAAGGTGAGGGAGAGGGAGGTGTCTGCTTCCGTCCTTAAGTTTGATTTCCACTGCGGAAAGCGGGAAGGAGCCGAGGCCTGAGGAAGGAGCCCTGGGCCTCCGGGATAAAAAGGGATCATGCTGAATTGTGGCTCTGGAACGCCCGGTGTCCACACTGCTGGGAGGTGGAGGTGCTAGCAGCGGCCTGTCTTCTGTGGTAGACCAGGGGTCCACGCAGGTTTCCTTCGAAAATCCACCATATACATATATATGCATATAGATGAACATATATATGCATATATATGTATATGGTAGCTTTGGCTAAAAGCTCTCTGGTGACGTCCATTTTGAGCCAGAATCGCAGACTTCCGAGAAAAGGCTCACTTGCGGCAAATGCACAGCCCTCCTGGGGCCTTGGGGCTCTGTGGGCGATGCTCGGTCATCTGCGGGTACTGGGGTACCGAAGTTGGAGGAGCACTCACTGACACTTGAGCTCCTAGAGGTACAAACTACGTCCCATTCGTCTCTGTATGCTCTTGCAGGGTTCAGGGCCACCCACAGACAGCGTACCCAGGGATGCTTTGGCCCCTGCGTCCATGGCGGCCGTCACCCGCTGGAAAGAGTTCAGTTGGGAGACAATGCAGACAGCTGTGGGTCTGAATTCGGCCTCCGTGCCTTAGGAGCTTTGCGATCAGCTCTCTGAGCCTTTCATTTCTTCATTTTGAATGTGTCCACGGGGACCATCACGACCATCCCAGGCAGAAAGGTGAGGGCGAGGGAGGTGTCTGCTTCCGTCCTGAAGTCTGATTTCCACCGCGGAAAGCGGGAAGGAGCCGAGGCCTTAGGAAGGAGCCCCGGGGCCTCTGGGATGAAAAGAGATCATGCTGAATTGTGGCTCTGGAACGCCCGGTGTCCCCACTGCGGGGAGTTGGAGGTGCTAGGAGCGGCCTGTCTTCTGTGGTAGACCAGGGGTCCACGCAGGTTTCTTCGAAAATCCACCATATACATATATATGCATATAGATGAACATATATATGCACATATATGTATATGGTAGCTTTGGCAAAAAGCTCTCTGGTGACGTCCATTTCGAGCCAGAATCGCAGACTTCCGAGAAAAGGCTCACTTGCGGCAAATGCACAGCCCTCCCGGGGCCTTGGGGCTCTGTGGGCTATGCCCGGTCATCTGCGGGTACTGGGGTGGCGAAGTTGGAGGAGCACTCACTGACACTTTGAGCTCCTAGAGGTACAAACTATGTGTCATTCGTCTCTGCATCCTCTTGCAGGGTTCAGGGCCGCCCACAGACAGCGTACCCGGGGATGCTTTGGCCCCTCCGTCCATGGCGGCCGTCACCGGCTGGAAAGAGTTCAGTTGGGAGACACTGCAGACAGCTGTGGGTCTGAATTCGGCCTCCGTGCCTTAGGAGCTTTGCGATCAGCTCTTTGAGCCTTTCATTTCTTCATTTTGAATGCGTCCACGGGGACCATTACGACCATCCAGGCTGAAAGGTGAGGGAGAGGGAGGTGTCTGCTTCCGTCCTGAAGTCTGATTTCCACTGCGGAAAGCTGGAAGGAGCCGAGGCCTGAGGAAGGAGCCCCGGGGCCTCCGGGATGAAAAGAGATCATGCTGAATTGTGGCTCTGGAACGCCCGGTGTCCACACTGCGGGGAGGTGGAGGTGCTAGCAGCTGCCTGTCTTCTGTGGTAGACCAGGGGTCCACGCAGGTTTCCTTCGAAAATCCACCATATACATATATATGAATATATATATGCATATATATGTATATGGTAGCTTTGGCGAAAAGCTCTCTGGTGACGTCCATTTGAGCCAGAATCGCAGACTTCCGAGAAAAGGCTCACTTGCGGCAAATGCACAGCCCTCCCGGGGCCTTCGGGCTCTGTGGGCGATGCTCGGTCATCTGCGGGTACTGGGGTACCGAAGTTGGAGGAGCACTCACTGACACTTTGAGCTCCTAGAGGTACAAACTACGTCTCATTCGTCTCTGTATGCTCTTGCAGGGTCAGGGCCACCCACAGACAGCGTACCCAGGGATGCTTTGGCCCCTGCGTCCATGGCGGCCGTCACCCGCTGGAAAGAGTTCATTTGGGAGACACTGCAGACAGCTGTGGGTCTGAATTCGGCCTCCGTGCCTTAGGAGCTTTGCGATCAGCTCTTTGAGCCTTTCATTTCTTCCTTTGAATGCGTCCACGGGGACCATTACGACCATCCCAGGCAGAAAGGTGAGGGAGAGGGAGGTGTCTGCTTCCGTCCTGAAGTCTGATTTCCACTGCGGAAAGCGGGAAGGAGCCGAGGCCTGAGGAAGGAGCCCCCGGGCCTCCGGGATGAAAAGAGATCATGCTGAATTGTGGCTTTGGAACGCCTGGTGTCCACACTGCGGGGAGGTGGAGGTGCTAGCAGCGGCCTGTCTTCTGTAGTAGACCAGGGGTCCACGCAGGTTTCCTTCGAAAATCCACCATATACATATATATGCATATAGATATATGCATATATATGTATATGGTAGTTTTGGCGAAAAGCTCTCTGGTGACGTCCATTTTGAGCCAGAATCGCAGACTTCCGAGAAAAGGCTCACTTGCGGCAAATGCACAGCCCTCCCGGGGCCTTGGGGCTCTGTGGGCCATGCCCGGTCATCTGCGGTACTGGGGTGGCGAAGTTGGAGGAGCACTCACTGACACTTTGAGCTCCTAGAGGTACAAACTACGTGTCATTCGTCTCTGCATCCTCTTGCAGGGGTCAGGGCCGCCCACAGACAGCGTACCCGGGGATGCTTTCGCCCCTCCGTCCATGGCGGCCGTCACCCGCTGGAAAGAGTTCAGTTGGGAGACACTGCAGACAGCTTTGGGTCTGAATTCGGCCTCCGTGCCTTAGGAGCTTTGCGATCAGCTCTTTCAGCCTTTCATTTCTTCATTTTGAATGCGTCCACGGGGACCATTACGACCATCCCAGGCTGAAAGGTGAGGAGAGGGAGGTGTCTGCTTCCGTCCTGAAGTCTGATTTCCACTGCGGAAAGCGGGAAGGAGCCGAGGCCTTAGGAAGGAGCCCCGGGGCCTCTGGGATGAAAAGAGATCATGCTGAATTGTGGCTCTGGAACGCCCGGGGTCCACACTGCGGGGAGGTGGAGGTGCTACGAGCGGCCTGTCTTTTGTTGTAGACCAGGGGTCCACGCAGGTTTCCTTGGAAAATCCACCATATACATATATATGCATATAGATGAACATATATATGCATATATATGTATATGGTAGCTTTGGCAAAAAGCTCTCTGGTGACGTCCATTTTGAGCCAGAATCGCAGACTTCCGAGAAAAGGCTCACTTGCGGCAAATGCACAGCCCTCCCGGGGCCTGGGGCTCTGTGGGCCATGCCCGGTCATCTGCGGGTACTGGGGTGGCGAAGTTGGAGGAGCACTCACTGACACTTTGAGCTCCTAGAGGTACAAACTACGTGTCATTCGTCTCTGCATCCTCTTGCAGGGTTCAGGGCCGCCCACAGACAGCGTAGCCTGGGATGCTTTGGCCCCTCCGTCCATGGCGGCCGTCACGCGCTTGAAAGAGTTCAGTTGGGAGACACTGCAGACAGCTGTGGGTCTGAATTCGGCCTCCGTGCCTTAGGAGCTTTGCGATCAGCTCTCTGAGCCTTTCATTTCTTCATTTTGAATGCGTCCACGGGGACCATCATGACCATCCCAGGCAGAAAGGTGAGGGCGAGGGAGGTGTCTGCTTCCGTCCTGAAGTCTGATTTCCACTGCGGAAAGCGGGAAGGAGCCGAGGCCTTAGGAAGGAGCCCCGGGGCCTCTGGGATGAAAAGAGATCATGCTGAATTGTGGCTCTGGAACGCCCGGCGTCCACACTGCGGGGAGGTGGAGGTGCGAGGAGCGGCCTGTCTTCTGTGGTAGAGCAGGTGTCCAGGCAGGTTTCCTTCGAAAATCCACCATATACATATATATGCATATAGATGAACATATATAGGCATATATATGTATATGGTAGCTTTGGCAAAAAGCTCTCTGCTGACGTCCATTTTGAGCCAGAATCGCAGACTTCCGAGAAAAGGCTCACTTGCGGCAAATGCACAGCCCTCCCGGGGCCTTGGGGTTCTGTGGGCCATGCCCGGTCATCTGCGGGTACTGGGGTGGCGAAGTTGGAGCAGCACTCACTGACACTTTGAGCTCCTAGAGGTACAAACTACGTGTCATTCGTCTCTGCATCCTCTTTCAGGGTTCAGGGCCGCCCACAGACAGCTTAATTCCTGGGATGCTTTGGCCCCTGCGTCCATGGCGGCCGTCACCCGCTGGAAAGAGTTCAGTTGGGAGACACTGCAGACAGCTGTAGGTCTGAATTCGGCCTCCGTGCCTTAGGAGCTTTGCGATCAGCTCTTTGAGCCTTTCATTTCTTCATTTTGAATGCGTCCACGGGGACCATTACGACCATCCCAGGCAGAAGGGTGAGGGAGAGGGAGGTGTCTGCTTCCGTCCTGAAGTCTGATTTCCACTGCGGAAAGCGGGAAGGAGCCGAGGTCTGAGGAAGGAGCCCCGGGGCCTCTGGGATAAAAAGAGATGATGCTGAATTGTGGCTTTGGAACGCCCGTGTCCACACTGCGGGGTGGTGGAGGTGCTAGCAGTGGCCTGTCTTCTGTGGTAGACCAGGGGTCCACGCAGGTTTCCTTCGAAAATCCACCATATACATATATATGCATATAGATGAATATATATATGCATATATATGTATATGGAAGCTTTGGCGAAAAGCTCTCTGGTGACGTCCATTTTGAGCCAGAATCGCAGACTTCCGAGAAAAGGCTCACTTGCGGCAAATGCACAGCCCTCCCGGGGCCTTGGGGCTCTGTGGGCCATGCCCGGTCATCTGCGGGTACTGGGGTGGCGAAGTTGGAGGAGCACTCACTGACACTTTGAGCTCCTAGAGGTACAAACCACGTGTCATTCGTCTCTGCATCCTGTTGCAGGGGTCAGGGCCGCCCACATACAGCGTACCCGGGGATGCTTTGGCCCCTCCGTCCATGGCGGCCGTCACCCGCTGGAAAGAGTTCAGTTGGGAGACACTGCAGACAGCTGTGGGTCTGAATTCGGCATCCGTGCCTTAGGAGCTTTGCGATCAGCTCTTTGAGCCTTTCATTTCTTCATTTTGAATGCGTCCCCGGGGACCATTACTACCATCCCAGGCTGAAAGGTGAGGGAGAGGGAGGTGTCTGCTTCCGTCCTGAAGTCTGATTTCCACTGCGGAAAGCGGAAGGAGCCGAGGCCTGAGGAAGGAGCCCCGGGGCCTCCGGGATGAAAAGAGATAATGCTGAATTGTGGCTCTGGAACGCCCGGTGTCCACACTGCGGGGAGGTGGAGGTGCTAGGAGCGGCCTGTCTTCTGTGGTAGACCAGGGGTCCACGCAGGTTTCCTTCGAAAATCCACCATATACATATATATGCACATAGATATATGCATATATATGTATATGGTAGCTTTGGAGAAAAGCTCTCTGGTGACGTCCATTTTGAGCCAGAATCGCAGACTTCCGAGAAAAGGCTCACTTGCGGCAAATGCACAGCCCTCCCGGAGCCTTGGGGCTCTGTGGGCCATGCCCGGGCATCTGCGGGTACTGGGGTGGCGAAGTTGGAGGAGCACTCACTGACACTTTGAGCTCCTAGAGGTACAAACTACGTGTAATTCGTCTCTGCATACTCTTGTAGGGGTCAGGGCTGCCCACAGACAGCGTACCCGGGGATGCTTTGGCCCCTCCGTCCATGGCGGCCGTCACCCGCTGGAAAGAGTTCAGTTGGGAGACACTGCAGACAGCTGTGGGTCTGAATTCGGCCTCCGTGCCTTAGGAGCTTTGCGATCAGCTCCTTGAGCCTTTCATTTCTTCATTTTGAATGCGTCCACGGGGACCATTACGACCATCCCAGGCAGAAAGGTGAGGGAGAGGGAGGTGTCTGTTTCCGTCCTGAAGTCTGATTTCCACGGCGGAAAGCGGGAAGGAGCCGAGGCCTTAGGAAGGAGCCCCGGGGCCTCTGGGTTGAAAAGAGATCATGCTGAATTGTGGCTCTGGAACGCCCGGTGTCCACACTGCGGGGAGGTGGAGGTGCTAGCAGCGGCCTGTCTTCTGTGGGAGACCAGGGGTCCACGCAGGTTTCCTTCGAATATCCACCATATACATATATATGCATATAGATATATGCATATATATGTATATGGTAGCTTTGGCGAAAAGCTCTCTGGTGACGTCCATTTTGAGCCAGAATCGCAGACTTCCGAGAAAAGGCTCCCTTGCGGCAAATGCACAGCCCTCCCGGGGCCTTGGGGCTCTGTGGGCCATGCCCGGTCATCTGCGGTACTGGGTTGGCGAAGT
>NW_024347741.1:0-398 GCF_902729225.1 Pteropus medius | reverse complement strand
CTACTTTCTCTCCTTCAAGTTACAGACTGGGAAACTGAGGCCCTAGAGGGACAGGGATTCCATCAGCTCGCACACATTCAGTGACAAGCACAGTAGGTACGGGCCCGGGCTCTGACTCTGCATGGGTCTGGGTCTGGTGTAAATCACGACGAACTGCCTGTGGGCTGTGTCGGTTTAGGCGAGTGGCTTAAGCTCTCTGAACCTGTTTCTTTATCTGTGAAAACAAAGGTTGTAAACGTATCCAACCTGTAGGGTCGCTGCGAGTGAGGCATGTGGTCGCAGCTCATAAGTTCATTGTTACAACAGGGCAGGTGCCGTCTGCCCAGCGCTGCGAGTGAGGCATGTGGTCGCAGCTCATAAGTTCATTGTTACAACAGGGCAGGTGCCGTCTGCCCAGC
>NW_024347740.1:0-41808 GCF_902729225.1 Pteropus medius | reverse complement strand
TTTTTCCCAACGTCTTCTCCGAAACTGAAACGAAGTCCCGGTAAGTTAGGTACATGCATTGCGGAGGGCTCTTCCTTTGTTGGGGACTAGAACACTGTCCAGTACACAATGCTCAACTCCAGGATGAACGGCATGAATTGCAACGTGGGCTCGCAGTTACTTCCTACTTAGCATTCCGAATGCACTTTCTGACTTATGGTCCTGATCGGTTCTACCAGCAAAGCCTTCACTGGCCTTAACGGGACAGAACACAGTAGGCCTATCCAAAGACAGTTGTGAAAGTGACTGCTTCGAACGCATAGAGTTCCTCTCAATGGAACCCCAGTCCGTTAGTACTGAACAGCAGGTTATGAGGTCGCTTCTGTTCATTGCATCTCATCGGCAGCATTGCGGCCGAATCCCGCTTGGTACGAAATAACCTCCAGGAAACTCTCAGTTTGCCCAGATGGCTTTCCACGCTGCAGATGTTAGTAGGGCAAGAGCTCTCCGCACTGAGGCCAAGTTTTTCAGTCAACTCCGAGACCTCTTTCATAGGCATACGCAAGTACACCTGCCGCAGCTCCAAAGAGGAAAAATGACTTTCTGGGGCACTATGAGACCTCCCCCCGCAGGAAACTGCGCTGTCTTTGCCGGTTGAAATATAAACACTGTGGCGGCAGAGTGGCAGGAGACAGCTTTGCAAAGGACAGGGAAGCCGCCACTGTTTTAGAAACTGCCTGAGCAATGAGGACCGTCAGGAAGTTGCAGGACCGGGGCATTCTCCAGAATGTTATCAAACTTCTCTGACACAGCAAACGGGTCGCATATTCAAGAAAGCACCGTTCATTCCGGGAGGGCTTTCACTTATACCGGGGTTCGTACCGTGTCGATAAGCACACGCTCAAATCCAATATGAATGCTAGGGATTCCTAGATAGTATCCCAGTAGCATTCTCTAGAGCATTGGGAGTGCAGATTCTGACTTCAGGTCCTCATCCATACCAGCAGCACATCGTTCACTGCACTTCTCCGGCCTCAACGCAGGCCTCGAAAGGCTGCTCCATTTCCATTTGAAACTGAGCGTTTCTAAGTGTTCGAGAGTTCCCGTAGATGGAAACAGAGGACTGTAGTAATGAACACAAGGTTATGACGTCGCTCCTGCACATCCCATCTGAGCCAGAGTTTTGTCGCCGAATCCCGCTTGGTACGAATTCTGCTCCAAGAAACGGCTGCTTCTCCCAGATGGCATTCCGCGTTCCGGTGGTTGGAACCTAAAGAGCACTCTGCAGGAGGGGGGCGAAATTGTCAATCGTCTCTGCGCTGGCATCTGAAAGTAACTCAGGCCTGACTAAGGGTCAGGTCTTGCCTTGAGTTTGCAAGTGGCGCGGCATGTGTACAGACAAGCCAGTGCCACAAAGTTTCCCGAGTGGAAGGCGTACCCAAAGCGTTCCTGCTCAGAGTGCCATAACTTGATGCAAAGGCCAGCCTTGGAGGCAGTTCTAAGGCTTGACTAGGGTGCTAAGGCTTCCACGGAACCTTTTTGACACAAGTCAGGCGATTTCAGTATGAGATCCCAGGCATATGAACTGTTCGTTTGGCATCGAACTGGTAAGAAGACAGGTTGCAGGTTCAGAAAGGAACAATTCCCTTCACGGTTCCTACCTGGGCCACTGCAGTCAATGTGCTCTCCTGGCGCCGCACCAGAAACCGCCAGCAAACGATGTGAGGGAATAGTGCCGAGAAACAGATTTGCGATGAAAGAGGAAGCTGCCGCAGCATTGGAACCCGCGTAAGCAATGAGGACCATGTGTACGTTCAGGGCCGTGGGTAAGGAAAGGCTTTTTCCCAGCGTCTTCTCCGAAACTGAAATGAAGTCTCGGTAAGTTAGGTACATGCATTGCGGAGGGCTCTTCCTTTGTTGGGGACTAGAACACTGTCCAATAGACAATGCTCAACTCCAGGATGAACGGCATGAATTGCAACGTGGGCTCGCAGTTACTTCCTACGTAGCATTCCGAATGCACTTTCTGACTTATGGTCCTGATCGGTTCTACCAGCAAAGCATTCACTGGCCTTAACGGGACAGAACACAGTAGGCCTATCCAAAGACAGTTGTGAAAGTGACTGCTTCGAACGCATAGAGTTCCTCTCAATGGAACCCCAGTCCGTTAGTACTGAACAGCAGGTTATGAGGTCGCTTCTGTTCATTGCATCTGATCGGCAGCATTGCGGCCGAATCCCGCTTGGTACGAAATAACCTCCAGGAAACTCTCAGTTTGCCCAGATGGCTTTCCACGCTGCAGATGTTAGTAGGGCAAGAGCTCTCCGCACTGAGGCCAAGTTTTTCAGTCAACTCCGAGACCTCTTTCATAGGCATAGGCAAGTACACCGGCGGCAGCTCCAAAGAGGAAAAATGACCTTCTGGGGCACTATGAGACCTCCCCCCGCAGGAAACTGTGCTGTCTTTGCCGGTTGAAATATAAACACTGTGGCGGCAGAGTGGCAGGAGACAGCTTTGCAAAGGACAGGGAAGCCGCCACTGTTTTAGAAACTGCCTGAGCAATGAGGACCGTCAGGAAGTTGCAGGACCGTGGCATTCTCCAGAATGTTATCAAACTTCTCTGACACAGCAAACGGGTCGCATATTCAAGAAAGCACCGTTCATTCCGGGAGGGCTTTCACTTATACCGGGGTTCGAACCGTGTCGATAAGAACACGCTCAAATCCAATATGAATGCTAGGGATTCCTAGATAGTATCCCAGTAGCATTCTCTAGAGCATTGGGAGTGCAGATTCTGACTTCAGGTCCTCATCCATACTAGCAGCAAATCGTTCACTGGACTTCTCCGGACACAACGCAGGCCTCGATAGACTGCCCCATTTCCATTTGAAACTGAGCGTTTCTAAGTGTTCGAGAGTTCCCGTAGATGGAAACAGAGGACTTTAGTAATGAACACAAGGTTATGACGTCGCTCCTGCACATCCCATCTGAGCCAGAGTTTTGCCGCCGAATCCCGCTTGGTACGAATTCTGCTCCAAGAAACGGCTGCTTCTCCCAGATGGCATTCCGCGTTCCGGTGGTTGGAACCTAAAGAGCACTCTGCAGGAGGGGGCGAAATTGTCAGTCGTCTCTGCGCTGGCATCTGAAAGTAACTCAGGCCTGACTAAGTGTCAGGTCTTGCCTTGAGTTTGCAAGTGGCGCGGCATGTGTACAGACAAGCCAGTGCCACAAAGTTTCCCGAGTGGAAGGCGTTTCCCAAAGCGTTCCCGCTCAGAGTGCCGTAACTTGATGCAAAGGCCAGCGTTGGAGGCAGTTCTAAGGCTTGACTAGTGTGCTAAGGCTTCCACGGAACCTTCTTGACACAAGTCAGGCGATTTCAGTATGAGATCCCAGGCATATGAACTGTTCGTTTGGCATCGAACTGGTAAGAAGACAGGTTGCAGGTTCAGAAAGGAACAATTCCCTTCACGGTTCCTACCTGGGCCACTGCAGTCAATGTGCTCTCCTGGCGCCGCACCAGAAACCGCCAGCAAACGATGTGAGGGAATAGTGCCGAGAAACAGATTTGCGATGAAAGAGGAAGCTGCCGCAGCATTGGAACCCGCGTAAGCAATGAGGACCATGTGTACGTTCAGGGCCGTGGGTAAGGAAAGGCTTTTTCCCAACGTCTTCTCCGAAACTGAAACGAAGTCCCGGTAAGTTAGGTACATGCATTGCGGAGGGCTCTTCCTTTGTTGGGGACTAGAACACTGTCCAATACACAATGCTCAACTCCAGGATGAACGGCATGAATTGCAACGTGGGCTCGCAGTTACTTCCTACGTAGCATTCCGAATGCACTTTCTGACTTATGGTCCTGATCGGTTCTACCAGCAAAGCATTCACTGGCCTTAACGGGACAGAACACAGTAGGCCTATCCAAAGACAGTTGTGAAAGTGACTGCTTCGAACGCATAGAGTTCCTCTCAATGGAACCCCAGTCCGTTAGTACTGAACAGCAGGTTATGAGGTCGCTTCTGTTCATTGCATCTGATCGGCAGCATTGCGGCCGAATCCCGCTTGGTACGAAATAACCTCCAGGAAACTCTCAGTTTGCCCAGATGGCTTTCCACGCTGCAGATGTTAGTAGGGCAAGAGCTCTCCGCACTGAGGCCAAGTTTTTCAGTCAACTCCGAGACCTCTTTCATAGGCATAGGCAAGTACACCGGCGGCAGCTCCAAAGAGGAAAAATGACCTTCTGGGGCACTATGAGACCTCCCCCCGCAGGAAACTGTGCTGTCTTTGCCGGTTGAAATATAAACACTGTGGCGGCAGAGTGGCAGGACACAGCTTTGCAAAGGACAGGGAAGCCGCCACTGTTTTAGAAACTGCCTGAGCAATGAGGACCGTCAGGAAGTTGCAGGACCGTGGCATTCTCCAGAATGTTATCAAACTTCTCTGACACAGCAAACGGGTCGCATATTCAAGAAAGCACCGTTCATTCCGGGAGGGCTTTCACTTATACCGGGGTTCGAACCGTGTCGATAAGAACACGCTCAAATCCAATATGAATGCTAGGGATTCCTAGATAGTATCCCAGTAGCATTCTCTAGAGCATTGGGAGTGCAGATTCTGACTTCAGGTCCTCATCCATACTAGCAGCAAATCGTTCACTGCACTTCTCCGGACACAACGCAGGCCTCGATAGACTGCCCCATTTCCATTTGAAACTGAGCGTTTCTAAGTGTTCGAGAGTTCCCGTAGATGGAAACAGAGGACTTTAGTAATGAACACAAGGTTATGACGTCGCTCCTGCACATCCCATCTGAGCCAGAGTTTTGCCGCCGAATCCCGCTTGGTACGAATTCTGCTCCAAGAAACGGCTGCTTCTCCCAGATGGCATTCCGCGTTCCGGTGGTTGGAACCTAAAGAGCACTCTGCAGGAGGGGGCGAAATTGTCAGTCGTCTCTGCGCTGGCATCTGAAAGTAACTCAGGCCTGACTAAGTGTCAGGTCTTGCCTTGAGTTTGCAAGTGGCGCGGCATGTGTACAGACAAGCCAGTGCCACAAAGTTTCCCGAGTGGAAGGCGTTTCCCAAAGCGTTCCCGCTCAGAGTGCCGTAACTTGATGCAAAGGCCAGCGTTGGAGGCAGTTCTAAGGCTTGACTAGTGTGCTAAGGCTTCCACGGAACCTTCTTGACACAAGTCAGGCGATTTCAGTATGAGATCCCAGGCATATGAACTGTTCGTTTGGCATCGAACTGGTAAGAAGACAGGTTGCAGGTTCAGAAAGGAACAATTCCCTTCACGGTTCCTACCTGGGCCACTGCAGTCAATGTGCTCTCCTGGCGCCGCACCAGAAACCGCCAGCAAACGATGTGAGGGAATAGTGCCGAGAAACAGATTTGCGATGAAAGAGGAAGCTGCCGCAGCATTGGAACCCGCGTAAGCAATGAGGACCATGTGTACGTTCAGGGCCGTGGGTAAGGAAAGGCTTTTTCCCAACGTCTTCTCCGAAACTGAAATGAAGTCCCGGTAAGTTAGGTACATGCATTGCGGAGGGCTCTTCCTTTGTTGGGGACTAGAACACTGTCCAATAGACAATGCTCAACTCCAGGATGAACGGCATGAATTGCAACGTGGGCTCGCAGTTACTTCCTACGTAGCATTCCGAATGCACTTTCTGACTTATGGTCCTGATCGGTTCTACCAGCAAAGCATTCACTGGCCTTAACGGGACAGAACACAGTAGGCCTATCCAAAGACAGTTGTGAAAGTGACTGCTTCGAACGCATAGAGTTCCTCTCAATGGAACCCCAGTCCGTTAGTACTGAACAGCAGGTTATGAGGTCGCTTCTGTTCATTGCATCTGATCGGCAGCATTGCGGCCGAATCCCGCTTGGTACGAAATAACCTCCAGGAAACTCTCAGTTTGCCCAGATGGCTTTCCACGCTGCAGATGTTAGTAGGGCAAGAGCTCTCCGCACTGAGGCCAAGTTTTTCAGTCAACTCCGAGACCTCTTTCATAGGCATAGGCAAGTACACCGGCGGCAGCTCCAAAGAGGAAAAATGACCTTCTGGGGCACTATGAGACCTCCCCCCGCAGGAAACTGTGCTGTCTTTGCCGGTTGAAATATAAACACTGTGGCGGCAGAGTGGCAGGAGACAGCTTTGCAAAGGACAGGGAAGCCGCCACTGTTTTAGAAACTGCCTGAGCAATGAGGACCGTCAGGAAGTTGCAGGACCGTGGCATTCTCCAGAATGTTATCAAACTTCTCTGACACAGCAAACGGGTCGCATATTCAAGAAAGCACCGTTCATTCCGGGAGGGCTTTCACTTATACCGGGGTTCGAACCGTGTCGATAAGAACACGCTCAAATCCAATATGAATGCTAGGGATTCCTAGATAGTATCCCAGTAGCATTCTCTAGAGCATTGGGAGTGCAGATTCTGACTTCAGGTCCTCATCCATACTAGCAGCAAATCGTTCACTGCACTTCTCCGGACACAACGCAGGCCTCGAAAGACTGCTCCATTTCCATTTGAAACTGAGCGTTTCTAAGTGTTCGAGAGTTCCCGTAGATGGAAACAGAGGACTTTAGTAATGAACACAAGGTTATGACGTCGCTCCTGCACATCCCATCTGAGCCAGAGTTTTGCCGCCGAATCCCGCTTGGTACGAATTCTGCTCCAAGAAACGGCTGCTTCTCCCAGATGGCATTCCGCGTTCCGGTGGTTGGAACCTAAAGAGCACTCTGCAGGAGGGGGCGAAATTGTCAGTCGTCTCTGCGCTGGCATCTGAAAGTAACTCAGGCCTGACTAAGTGTCAGGTCTTGCCTTGAGTTTGCAAGTGGCGCGGCATGTGTACAGACAAGCCAGTGCCACAAAGTTTCCCGAGTGGAAGGCGTTTCCCAAAGCGTTCCCGCTCAGAGTGCCGTAACTTGATGCAAAGGCCAGCGTTGGAGGCAGTTCTAAGGCTTGACTAGTGTGCTAAGGCTTCCACGGAACCTTCTTGACACAAGTCAGGCGATTTCAGTATGAGATCCCAGGCATATGAACTGTTCGTTTGGCATCGAACTGGTAAGAAGACAGGTTGCAGGTTCAGAAAGGAACAATTCCCTTCACGGTTCCTACCTGGGCCACTGTAGTCAATGTGCTCTCCTGGCGCCGCACCAGAAACCGCCAGCAAACGATGTGAGGGAATAGTGCCGAGAAACAGATTTGCGATGAAAGAGGAAGCTGCCGCAGCATTGGAACCCGCGTAAGCAATGAGGACCATGTGTACGTTCAGGGCCGTGGGTAAGGAAAGGCTTTTTCCCAACGTCTTCTCTTAAACTGAAATGAAGTCTCGGTAAGTTAGGTACATGCATTGCGGAGGGCTCTTCCTTTGTTGGGGACTAGAACACTGTCCAATAGACAATGCTCAACTCCAGGATGAACGGCATGAATTGCAACGTGGGCTCGCAGTTACTTCCTACGTAGCATTCCGAATGCACTTTCTGACTTATGGTCCTGATCGGTTCTACCAGCAAAGCATTCACTGGCCTTAACGGGACAGAACACAGTAGGCCTATCCAAAGACAGTTGTGAAAGTGACTGCTTCGAACGCATAGAGTTCCTCTCAATGGAACCCCAGTCCGTTAGTACTGAACAGCAGGTTATGAGGTCGCTTCTGTTCATTGCATCTGATCGGCAGCATTGCGGCCGAATCCCGCTTGGTACGAAATAACCTCCAGGAAACTCTCAGTTTGCCCAGATGGCTTTCCACGCTGCAGTTGTTAGTAGGGCAAGAGCTCTCCGCACTGAGGCCAAGTTTTTCAGTCAACTCCGAGACCTCTTTCATAGGCATTGGCAAGTACACCGGCGGCAGCTCCAAAGAGGAAAAATGAGTTTCTGGGGCACTGTGAGACCTCCCCCCGCAGGAGACTGTGCTGTCTTTGCCGTTTGAAATATAAACAATGAGGCGGCAGAGTGGCAGGAGACAGCTTTGTAAGGGACAGGGAAGCCGCCACTGTTTTAGAAACTGCCTGAGCAATGAGGACCGTCAGGAAGTTGCAGGACCGTGGCATTCTCCAGAATGTTATCAAACTTCTCTGACACAGCAAACGGGTCGCATATTCAAGAAAGCACCGTTCATTCCGGGAGGGCTTTCACTCATACCGGGGTTCGAACCGTGTCGATAAGAACACGCTCAAATCCAATATGAATGCTAGGGATTCCTAGATAGTATCCCAGTAGCATTCTCTAGAGCATTGGGAGTGCAGATTCTGACTTCAGGTCCTCATCCATACTAGCAGCAAATCGTTCACTGCACTTCTCCGGACACAACGCAGGCCTCGAAAGACTGCTCCATTTCCATTTGAAACTGAGCGTTTCTAAGTGTTCGAGAGTTCCCGTAGATGGAAACAGAGGACTGTAGTAATGAACACAAGGTTATGACGTCGCTCCTGCACATCCCATCTGAGCCAGAGTTTTGCCGCCGAATCCCGCTTGGTACGAATTCTGCTCCAAGAAACGGCTGCTTCTCCCAGATGGCATTCCGCGTTCCGGTGGTTGGAACCTAAAGAGCACTCTGCAGGAGGGGGCGAAATTGTCAGTCGTCTCTGCGCTGGCTTCTGAAAGTAACTCAGGCCTGACTAAGTGTCAGGTCTTGCCTTGAGTTTGCAAGTGGCGCGGCATGTGTACAGAAAAGCCAGTGCCACAAAGTTTCCCGAGTGGAAGCTGTTTCCCAAAGCGTTCCTGCTCAGAGTGCCGTAACTTGATGCAAAGGCCAGGGTTGGAGGCAGTTCTAAGACTTGACTAGTGTGCTAAGGCTTCCACGGAACCTTCTTGACACAAGTAAGGCGATTTCAGTATGAGATCCCAGGCATATGAACTGTTCGTTTGTCATCAAACTGGTAAGAAGACAGGTTGCAGGTTCAGAAAGGAACAATTCCGTTCACGGTTCCTACCCGGGCCACTGCAGTCAATGTGCTCTCCTGGCGCCGCACCAGAAACCGCCAAGCAAACGATGTGAGGGAATAGTGACGAGAAACAGATTTGCGAAGGACGAGGAAGCTGCCACGGCATTGGAACCCGCGTAAGTGATGAGGACCATGTGTACGTTCAGGGCCGTGGGTAAGGAAAGACTTGTTCCCAACGTCTTCTCCGAAACTGAAATGAAGTCCCAGTAAGTTAGGTACTTGCATTGCGGAGGGCTCTTCCTTTGTTGGGGACTAGAACACTGTCCAATAGACAATGCTCAACTCCAGGACGAACGGCATGAATTGCAACGTGGGCTCGCAGTTACTTCCTACGTAGCATTCCGAATGCACTTTCTGACTTATGGTCCTGATCGGTTCTACCAGCAAAGCATTCACTGGCCTTAACGGGACAGAACACAGTAGGCCTATCCAAAGACAGTTGTGAAAGTGACTGCTTCGAACGCATAGAGTTCCTCTCAATGGAACCGCAGTCCGTTAGTACTGAACAGCAGGTTATGTGGTCGCTTCTGTTCATTGCATCTGATCGGCAGCATTGCGGCCGAATCCCGCTTGGTACGAAATAACCTCCAGGAAACTCTCAGTTTGCCCAGATGGCTTTCCGCGCTGCAGATGTTAGTAGGGCAAGAGCTCTCCGCACTGAGGCCAAGTTTTTCAGTCAACTCCGAGACCTCTTTCATAGGCATAGGCAAGTACACCGGCGGCAGCTCCAAAGAGGAAAAATGACCTTCTGGGGCACTATGAGACCTCCCCCCGCAGGAAACTGTGCTGTCTTTGCCGGTTGAAATATAAACACTGTGGCGGCAGAGTGGCAGGAGACAGCTTTGCAAAGGACAGGGAAGCCGCCACTGTTTTAGAAACTGCCTGAGCAATGAGGACCGTCAGGAAGTTGCAGGACCGTGGCATTCTCCAGAATGTTATCAAACTTCTCTGACACAGCAAACGGGTCGCATATTCAAGAAAGCACCGTTCATTCCGGGAGGGCTTTCACTTATACCGGGGTTCGAACCGTGTCGATAAGCACACGCTCAAATCCAATATGAATGCTAGGGATTCCTAGATAGTATCCCAGTAGCATTCTCTAGAGCATTGGGAGTGCAGATTCTGACTTCAGGTCCTCATCCATACTAGCAGCAAATCGTTCACTGGACTTCTCCGGACACAACGCAGGCCTCGAAAGACTGCTCCATTTCCATTTGAAACTGAGCGTTTCTAAGTGTTCGAGAGTTCCCGTAGATGGAAACAGAGGACTGTAGTAATGAACACAAGGTTATGACGTCGCTCCTGCACATCCCATCTGAGCCAGAGTTTTGCCGCCGAATCCCGCTTGGTACGAATTCTGCTCCAAGAAACGGCTGCTTCTCCCAGATGGCATTCCGCGTTCCGGTGGTTGGAACCTAAAGAGCACTCTGCAGGAGGGGGCGAAATTGTCAGTCGTCTCTGCGCTGGCATCTGAAAGTAACTCAGGCCTGACTAAGTGTCAGGTCTTGCCTGGAGTTTGCAAGTGGCGCGGCATGTGTACAGACAAGCCAGTGCCACAAAGTTTCCCGAGTGGAAGGCGTTTCCCAAAGCGTTCCCGCTCAGAGTGCCGTAACTTGATGCAAAGGCCAGCTTTGGAGGCAGTTCTAAGGCTTGACTAGTGTGCTAAGGCTTCCACGGAACCTTCTTGACACAAGTCAGGCGATTTCAGTATGAGATCCCAGGCATATGAACTGTTCGTTTGGCATCGAACTGGTAAGAAGACAGGTTGCAGGTTCAGAAAGGAACAATTCCCTTCACGGTTCCTACCTGGGCCACTGCAGTCAATGTGCTCTCCTGGCGCCGCACCAGAAACCGCCAAGCAAACGATGTGAGGGAATAGTGCCGAGAAACAGATTTGCGATGAAAGAGGAAGCTGCCGCAGCATTGGAACCCGCGTAAGCAATGAGGACCATGTGTACGTTCAGGGCCGTGGGTAAGGAAAGACTTTTTCCCAACGTCTTCTCCGAAACTGAAATGAAGTCCCGGTAAGTTAGGTACATGCATTGCGGAGGGCTCTTCCTTTGTTGGGGACTAGAACACTGTCCAATAGACAATGCTCAACTCCAGGATGAACGGCATGAATTGCAACGTGGGCTCGCAGTTACTTCCTACGTAGCATTCCGAATGCACTTTCTGACTTATGGTCCTGATCGGTTCTACCAGCAAAGCATTCACTGGCCTTAACGGGACAGAACACAGTAGGCCTATCCAAAGACAGTTGTGAAAGTGACTGCTTCGAACGCATAGAGTTCCTCTCAATGGAACCCCAGTCCGTTAGTACTGAACAGCAGGTTATGAGGTCGCTTCTGTTCATTGCATCTGATCGGCAGCATTGCGGCCGAATCCCGCTTGGTACGAAATAACCTCCAGGAAACTCTCAGTTTGCCCAGATGGCTTTCCACGCTGCAGATGTTAGTAGGGCAAGAGCTCTCCGCACTGAGGCCAAGTTTTTCAGTCAACTCCGAGACCTCTTTCATAGGCATAGGCAAGTACACCGGCGGCAGCTCCAAAGAGGAAAAATGACCTTCTGGGGCACTATGAGACCTCCCCCCGCAGGAAACTGTGCTGTCTTTGCCGGTTGAAATATAAACACTGTGGCGGCAGAGTGGCAGGAGACAGCTTTGCAAAGGACAGGGAAGCCGCCACTGTTTTAGAAACTGCCTGAGCAATGAGGACCGTCAGGAAGTTGCAGGACCGTGGCATTCTCCAGAATGTTATCAAACTTCTCTGACACAGCAAACGGGTCGCATATTCAAGAAAGCACCGTTCATTCCGGGAGGGCTTTCACTTATACCGGGGTTCGAACCGTGTCGATAAGAACACGCTCAAATCCAATATGAATGCTAGGGATTCCTAGATAGTATCCCAGTAGCATTCTCTAGAGCATTGGGAGTGCAGATTCTGACTTCAGATCCTCATCCATACTAGCAGCAAATCGTTCACTGCACTTCTCCGGACACAACGCAGGCCTCGAAAGACTGCTCCATTTCCATTTGAAACTGAGCATTTCTAAGTGTTCGAGAGTTCCCGTAGATGGAAACAGAGGACTGTAGTAATGAACACAAGGTTATGACGTCGCTCCTGCACATCCCATCTGAGCCAGAGTTTTGCCGCCGAATCCCGCTTGGTACGAATTCTGCTCCAAGAAACGGCTGCTTCTCCCAGATGGCATTCCGCGTTCCGGTGGTTGGAACCTAAAGAGCACTCTGCAGGAGGGGGCGAAATTGTCAGTCGTCTCTGCGCTGGCATCTGAAAGTAACTCAGGCCTGACTAAGTGTCAGGTCTTGCCTGGAGTTTGCAAGTGGCGCGGCATGTGTACAGACAAGCCAGTGCCACAAAGTTTCCCGAGTGGAAGGCGTTTCCCAAAGCGTTCCCGCTCAGAGTGCCGTAACTTGATGCAAAGGCCAGCGTTGGAGGCAGTTCTAAGGCTTGACTAGTGTGCTAAGGCTTCCACGGAACCTTCTTGACACAAGTCAGGCGATTTCAGTATGAGATCCCAGGCATATGAACTGTTCGTTTGGCATCGAACTGGTAAGAAGACAGGTTGCAGGTTCAGAAAGGAACAATTCCCTTCACGGTTCCTACCTGGGCCACTGCAGTCAATGTGCTCTCCTGGCGCCGCACCAGAAACCGCCAAGCAAACGATGTGAGGGAATAGTGCCGAGAAACAGATTTGCGATGAAAGAGGAAGCTGCCGCAGCATTGGAACCCGCGTAAGCAATGAGGACCATGTGTACGTTCAGGGCCGTGGGTAAGGAAAGGCTTTTTCCCAACGTCTTCTCCGAAACTGAAATGAAGTCCCGGTAAGTTAGGTACATGCATTGCGGAGGGCTCTTCCTTTGTTGGGGACTAGAACACTGTCCAATAGACAATGCTCAACTCCAGGATGAACGGCATGAATTGCAACGTGGGCTCGCAGTTACTTCCTACGTAGCATTCCGAATGCACTTTCTGACTTATGGTCCTGATCGGTTCTACCAGCAAAGCATTCACTGGCCTTAACGGGACAGAACACAGTAGGCCTATCCAAAGACAGTTGTGAAAGTGACTGCTTCGAACGCATAGAGTTCCTCTCAATGGAACCCCAGTCCGTTAGTACTGAACAGCAGGTTATGAGGTCGCTTCTGTTCATTGCATCTGATCGGCAGCATTGCGGCCGAATCCCGCTTGGTACGAAATAACCTCCAGGAAACTCTCAGTTTGCCCAGATGGCTTTCCACGCTGCAGATGTTAGTAGGGCAAGAGCTCTCCGCACTGAGGCCAAGTTTTTCAGTCAACTCCGAGACCTCTTTCATAGGCATAGGCAAGTACACCGGCGGCAGCTCCAAAGAGGAAAAATGACCTTCTGGGGCACTATGAGACCTCCCCCCGCAGGAAACTGTGCTGTCTTTGCCGGTTGAAATATAAACACTGTGGCGGCAGAGTGGCAGGAGACAGCTTTGCAAAGGACAGGGAAGCCGCCACTGTTTTAGAAACTGCCTGAGCAATGAGGACCGTCAGGAAGTTGCAGGACCGTGGCATTCTCCAGAATGTTATCAAACTTCTCTGACACAGCAAACGGGTCGCATATTCAAGAAAGCACCGTTCATTCCGGGAGGGCTTTCACTTATACCGGGGTTCGAACCGTGTCGATAAGAACACGCTCAAATCCAATATGAATGCTAGGGATTCCTAGATAGTATCCCAGTAGCATTCTCTAGAGCATTGGGAGTGCAGATTCTGACTTCAGGTCCTCATCCATACTAGCAGCAAATCGTTCACTGCACTTCTCCGGACACAACGCAGGCCTCGAAAGACTGCTCCATTTCCATTTGAAACTGAGCGTTTCTAAGTGTTCGAGAGTTCCCGTAGATGGAAACAGAGGACTTTAGTAATGAACACAAGGTTATGACGTCGCTCCTGCACATCCCATCTGAGCCAGAGTTTTGCCGCCGAATCCCGCTTGGTACGAATTCTGCTCCAAGAAACGGCTGCTTCTCCCAGATGGCATTCCGCGTTCCGGTGGTTGGAACCTAAAGAGCACTCTGCAGGAGGGGGCGAAATTGTCAGTCGTCTCTGCGCTGGCATCTGAAAGTAACTCAGGCCTGACTAAGTGTCAGGTCTTGCCTTGAGTTTGCAAGTGGCGCGGCATGTGTACAGACAAGCCAGTGCCACAAAGTTTCCCGAGTGGAAGGCGTTTCCCAAAGCGATCCTGCTCAGAGTGCCGTAACTTGATGCAAAGGCCAGCGTTGGAGGCAGTTCTAAGGCTTGACTAGTGTGCTAAGGCTTCCACGGAACCTTCTTGACACAAGTCAGGCGATTTCAGTATGAGATCCCAGGCATATGAACTGTTCGTTTGGCATCGAACTGGTAAGAAGACAGGTTGCAGGTTCAGAAAGGAACAATTCCCTTCACGGTTCCTACCTGGGCCACTGCAGTCAATGTGCTCTCCTGGCGCCGCACCAGAAACCGCCAAGCAAACGATGTGAGGGAATAGTGCCGAGAAACAGATTTGCGATGAAAGAGGAAGCTGCCGCAGCATTGGAACCCGCGTAAGCAATGAGGACCATGTGTACGTTCAGGGCCGTGGGTAAGGAAAGGCTTTTTCCCAACGTCTTCTCCGAAACTGAAATGAAGTCCCGGTAAGTTAGGTACATGCATTGCGGAGGGCTCTTCCTTTGTTGGGGACTAGAACACTGTCCAATAGACAATGCTCAACTCCAGGATGAACGGCATGAATTGCAACGTGGGCTCGCAGTTACTTCCTACGTAGCATTCCGAATGCACTTTCTGACTTATGGTCCTGATCGGTTCTACCAGCAAAGCATTCACTGGCCTTAACGGGACAGAACACAGTAGGCCTATCCAAAGACAGTTGTGAAAGTGACTGCTTCGAACGCATAGAGTTCCTCTCAATGGAACCCCAGTCCGTTAGTACTGAACAGCAGGTTATGAGGTCGCTTCTGTTCATTGCATCTGATCGGCAGCATTGCGGCCGAATCCCGCTTGGTACGAAATAACCTCCAGGAAACTCTCAGTTTGCCAGATGGCTTTCCACGCTGCAGATGTCAGTAGGGCAAGAGCTCTCCGCACTGAGGCCAAGTTTTTCAGTCAACTCCGAGACCTCTTTCATAGGCATAGGCAAGTACACCGGCGGCAGCTCCAAAGAGGAAAAATGACCTTCTGGGGCACTATGAGACCTCCCCCCGCAGGAAACTGTGCTGTCTTTGCCGGTTGAAATATAAACACTGTGGCGGCAGAGTGGCAGGAGACAGCTTTGCAAAGGACAGGGAAGCCGCCACTGTTTTAGAAACTGCCTGAGCAATGAGGACCGTCAGGAAGTTGCAGGACCGTGGCATTCTCCAGAATGTTATCAAACTTCTCTGACACAGCAAACGGGTCGCATATTCAAGAAAGCACCGTTCATTCCGGGAGGGCTTTCACTTATACCGGGGTTCGAACCGTGTCGATAAGAACACGCTCAAATCCAATATGAATGCTAGGGATTCCTAGATAGTATCCCAGTAGCATTCTCTAGAGCATTGGGAGTGCAGATTCTGACTTCAGGTCCTCATCCATACTAGCAGCAAATCGTTCACTGGACTTCTCCGGACACAACGCAGGCCTCGATAGACTGCCCCATTTCCATTTGAAACTGAGCGTTTCTAAGTGTTCGAGAGTTCCCGTAGATGGAAACAGAGGACTTTAGTAATGAACACAAGGTTATGACGTCGCTCCTGCACATCCCATCTGAGCCAGAGTTTTGCCGCCGAATCCCGCTTGGTACGAATTCTGCTCCAAGAAACGGCTGCTTCTCCCAGATGGCATTCCGCGTTCCGGTGGTTGGAACCTAAAGAGCACTCTGCAGGAGGGGGCGAAATTGTCAATCGTCTCTGCGCTGGCATCTGAAAGTAACTCAGGCCTGACTAAGTGTCAGGTCTTGCCTTGAGTTTGCAAGTGGCGCGGCATGTGTACAGACAAGCCAGTGCCACAAAGTTTCCCGAGTGGAAGGCGTTTCCCAAAGCGTTCCCGCTCAGAGTGCCGTAACTTGATGCAAAGGCCAGCGTTGGAGGCAGTTCTAAGGCTTGACTAGTGTGCTAAGGCTTCCACGGAACCTTCTTGACACAAGTCAGGCGATTTCAGTATGAGATCCCAGGCATATGAACTGTTCGTTTGGCATCGAACTGGTAAGAAGACAGGTTGCAGGTTCAGAAAGGAACAATTCCCTTCACGGTTCCTACCTGGGCCACTGTAGTCAATGTGCTCTCCTGGCGCCGCACCAGAAACCGCCAGCAAACGATGTGAGGGAATAGTGCCGAGAAACAGATTTGCGATGAAAGAGGAAGCTGCCGCAGCATTGGAACCCGCGTAAGCAATGAGGACCATGTGTACGTTCAGGGCCGTCGGTAAGGAAAGGCTTTTTCCCAACGTCTTCTCCGAAACTGAAATGAAGTCCCGGTAAGTTAGGTACATGCATTGCGGAGGGCTCTTCCTTTGTTGGGGACTAGAACACTGTCCAATAGACAATGCTCAACTCCAGGATGAACGGCATGAATTGCAACGTGGGCTCGCAGTTACTTCCTACGTAGCATTCCGAATGCACTTTCTGACTTATGGTCCTGATCGGTTCTACCAGCAAAGCATTCACTGGCCTTAACGGGACAGAACACAGTAGGCCTATCCAAAGACAGTTGTGAAAGTGACTGCTTCGAACGCATAGAGTTCCTCTCAATGGAACCCCAGTCCGTTAGTACTGAACAGCAGGTTATGTGGTCGCTTCTGTTCATTGCATCTGATCGGCAGCATTGCGGCCGAATCCCGCTTGGTACGAAATAACCTCCAGGAAACTCTCAGTTTGCCCAGATGGCTTTCCACGCTGCAGATGTCAGTAGGGCAAGAGCTCTCCGCACTGAGGCCAAGTTTTTCAGTCAACTCCGAGACCTCTTTCATAGGCATAGGCAAGTACAGCGGCGGCAGCTCCAAAGAGGAAAAATGACCTTCTGGGGCACTATGAGACCTCCCCCGCAGGAAACTGTGCTGTCTTTGCCGGTTGAAATATAAACACTGTGGCGGCAGAGTGGCAGGAGACAGCTTTGCAAAGGACAGGGAAGCCGCCACTGTTTTAGAAACTGCCTGAGCAATGAGGACCGTCAGGAAGTTGCAGGACCGTGGCATTCTCCAGAATGTTATCAAACTTCTCTGACACAGCAAACGGGTCGCATATTCAAGAAAGCACCGTTCATTCCGGGAGGGCTTTCACTTATACCGGGGTTCGAACCGTGTCGATAAGAACACGCTCAAATCCAATATGAATGCTAGGGATTCCTAGATAGTATCCCAGTAGCATTCTCTAGAGCATTGGGAGTGCAGATTCTGACTTCAGGTCCTCATCCATACTAGCAGCAAATCGTTCACTGCACTTCTCCGTACACAACGCAGGCCTCGAAAGACTGCTCCATTTCCATTTGAAACTGAGCGTTTCTAAGTGTTCGAGAGTTCCCGTAGATGGAAACAGAGGACTTTAGTAATGAACACAAGGTTATGACGTCGCTCCTGCACATCCCATCTGAGCCAGTTTTGCCGCCGAATCCCGCTTGGTACGAATTCTGCTCCAAGAAACGGCTGCTTCTCCCAGATGGCATTCCGCGTTCCGGTGGTTGGAACCTAAAGAGCACTCTGCAGGAGGGGGCGAAATTGTCAGTCGTCTCTGCGCTGGCATCTGAAAGTAACGCAGGCCTGAGTAAGGGTCAGGTCTTGCCTGGAGTTTGCAAGTGGCGCGGCATGTGTACAGACAAGCCAGTGCCACAAAGTTTCCCGAGTGGAAGGCGTTTCCCAAAGCGTTCCCGCTCAGAGTGCCATAACTTGATGCAAAGGCCAGCGTTGGAGGCAGTTCTAAGGCTTGACTAGTGTGCTAAGGCTTCCACGGACCCTTCTTGACACAAGTCAGGCGATTTCAGTATGAGATCCCAGGCATATGAACTGTTCGTTTGGCATCGAACAGGTAAGAAGACAGGTTGCAGGTTCAGAAAGGAACAATTCCCTTCACGGTTCCTACCTGGGCCACTGCAGTCAATGTGCTCTCCTGGCGCCGCACCAGAAACCGCCAAACAAACGATGTGAGTGAATAGTGCCGAGAAACAGATTTGCGAAGGACGAGGAAGCTGCCACGGCATTGGAACCCGCGTAAGCGATGAGGACCATGTGTACGTTCAGGGCCGTGGGTAAGGAAAGACTTTTTCCCAACGTCTTCTCCGAAACTGAAACGAAGTCCCGGTAAGTTAGGTACATGCATTGCGGAGGGCTCTTCCTTTGTTGGGGACTAGAACACTGTCCAATAGACAATGCTCAACTCCAGGATGAACGACATGAACAGCTACGTGGGATCTCAGGTACTTCAAGCATTCCGATTGCGCTTTCTGACCTACGGTCCTGATCGGTTCTAAAAGCAAAGCATTCACGGGCCTTATCGGGAAAGAACACAGGAAGCCTATCCAAAGACAGTGGTGGAAGTGACTGCTTCTAATGCATAGAGTTCCTCTAAATGAAAACCCAGTCGGTTAGTACTGAACAGCAGGTTACGAGGTCGCTTCTGTTCATTGCATCTGATCGCCTGCATTGCGGCCGAATCCCGCTTGGTACGAATTAACCTCCAGGAAACTCTCAGGTTTCGCAGATGGCGTTCCACGCTGCAGTTGTTAATACGGCAAGAGCTCTCTGCACTGAGGCCAAGTTTTGCAGTCAACTGCGAGACCTCTTTCCTAGGCATTGGCAAGAACACCGGCGGCAGCTCCAAAGAGGAATAATGACCTTCTGGGTCACTATCAGACCTCCCCCCGCAAGAAACTGTGCTGTCTTTGCCGGTTGAAATATGAACGATGTGGCGGCAGAGTGGCAGGAGACAGCTTTGCAGAGGACAAGAAAGCCGCCACACTTTTAGAAAGCGCCTGAGCAATGAGGACCGTCAGTGAGTTGCAGGACCGTGGCAATCTCCAGAATGTTATCAAACTTCTCTGACACAGCCAACAGGTCGCCTATTCAAGAAAGCACCGTTCATTCCGGGAGGGCTTTCAGATATACGGGGGTTCGAACCATGTCGATAAGAACACGCTCAAATCCAATATGAATGATAGGAATTTCTAATAGTATCCTAGTAACATTGTCTAGAGCTTTGGGCGGGCAGATTGAGACTTAAGGTCCTCATCAATACTAGCAGCAAATCGTTCACTGGACTTCTCAGGACACAATGCAGGCCTTGAAAGACTGCTCCATTTCCATTGGAAACTGAGCGTTTCTAAGTGTTCGAGAGTTCCTCTCCATGGAAACAGAGGACTCCAGTCATGAACACAAGGTTATGAGGTCGCTCCTGCACATGCCATCTGAGCCAGAGTTTTGCCGCTTAATCCCGCTTGGTACGAATTCTGCTCCAAAACGGCTTGTTTTTCCAGATGTCATTCCGCGTTGTAGGGCTTGGAACCTGAAAAAGCACTCTGCAGGAGTGGGGGAAATTGTCCGTCGCCTCTGAGCTGGCTTCTGAAAGTAATTCAGGCCTAAGTGTCAGGCCTAGCATTGAGTTTGCAAGTGGCGCGGCATGTGTACCGAGAAGCCAGAGCCACAAAGTTTCCCCAGTTGAAGGCGTTTCCCAACGCGTTCCTGCTCTGAGCGCCGTTACTTGATGCAAAGGCCAGCTTTGGAGGCAGTTCTAAGGCTTGGCTCGTGTGTTAAGGCTTCCACGGAACCTTCTTGACACAAGTTAGGCGATTTCAATGTGAGGTCCCCGGCATATGAACTGATCGTCTTTCATCAGCCTTGGTGAGAAGACAGGTTGCAGGTTCAGAAAGGAACAATTCCTTTCACGGTTCCTACCTGGGCAACTGCAGGAAATGCGGTCTCACGGCGCCGCGCCAGACACCATCGAGAAAACGATGTGAGGGAGTAGTGGCAAGAAACAGATTTGCAAAGGACGAGGAAGCCGCCACGGAATTAGAACCTGCGTAAGCAATGAGGACCATGTGTACGTTCAGGGCCGTGGGTAAGGAAAGAGTTTTCCCAAGGCCTTCTCAGAAACTGAAATGAAGTCACGTTAAGTTAGGTACATTTACTGCGGAGGGCTCTTCCTTTGTTGGGGACTAGAACACTGTCCAATAGACAATGCTCAACTCCAGGATGTACGACATGAATTGCAACGTGGGATCTCAGCTACTTCAGCGCATTCCAAATGCGCTTTCTGACCTACGGTCCTGATCGGTTGTACCATCAAAGCATTCACGGGCCTTATCGGGAAAGAACACAGGAAGCCTATCCAAAGACAGTGGCGGAAGTGACTGCTTCTAATGCATAGAGTTACCCTAAATTGAAACCCAGTCCGTTAGTACTGAACAGCAGGTTACGAGGTCGCTTCTGTTCATTGCATCTGATGGCCTGCATTGCGGCCGAATCCCGCTTGGTACGAATTAACCTCCAGGAAACTCTCAGGTTTCGCAGATGGCTTTCCACGCTGCAGTTGTTAGTAGGGCAAGAGCTCTCTGCACTGAGGCCCAGTTTTGCAGTCAACTGCGAGACCTCTTTCCTAGGCATTGGCAAGAACACCGGCGGCAGCTCCTAAGAGGAATAATGACCTTCTGGGTCACTATCAGACCTCTCCCCGCAAGAAACGGTGCTGTCTTTGCCGGTTGAAATATGAACGATGTGGCGGCAGAGTGGCAGGAGACAGCTTTGCAGAGGACAAGGAAGCCGCCACTCTTTTAGAAAGCGCCTGAGCAATGAGGACCGTCAGTTAGTTGCAGGACCGTGGCAATCTCCAGAATGTTATCAAACTTCTCTGACACAGCCAACAGGTCGCATATTCAAGAAAGCACCGTTCATTCCGGGAGGGCTTTCAGTTATACGAGCGTTCGAACCATGTCGATGAGAACACGCTCAAATCCTATATGAATGACAGGAATTTCTGATAGTATCCTAGTAACATTGTCTAGAGCATTGGGAAGGCAGATTCAGACTTAAGGTCCTCATCAATACTAGCAGCAAATCGTTCACTGGACTTCTCAGGACACAATGCAGGCCTTGATAGACTGCTCCATTTCCATTGGAAACTGAGCGTTTCTAAGTGTTCGAGAGTTCCTCTAGATGGAAACAGAGCACTCCAGTCATGAACACAAGGTTATGAGGTCGCTCCTGCACATGCCATCTGAGCCAGAGTTTTGCCGCTTAATCCCGCTTGGTACGACTTCTGCTCCAAAACGGCTGGATTTTCCAGATGTCATTCCGTGTTTTAGGGCTTGGAACCAGATAAAGCACTCTGCAGGAGGGGGGGAAATTGTCAGTCGCCTCTGAGCTGGCTTCTGAAAGTAATTCAGGCCTAAGTGTCAGGCCTTGCATTGAGTTTGCAAGTGGCGCGGCATGTGTACCGAGAAGCCAGAGCCACAAAGTTTCCCAAGTTGAAGGCGTTTCCCAAAGCGTTCCTGCTCAGAGCGCCGTTACTTGATGCAAAGGCCAGCTTTGGAGGCAGTTCTAAGAGTTGGCCAGTGTGTTAAGGCTTTCACGGGACCTTCTTGACACAAGTCAGCCTATTTCAATTTGAGGTCCCCGGCATATGTACTGATCGTCTTTCATCGGCCTCAGTGAGAAGAGAGGTTGCAGGTTCAGAAAGGAACAATTCCCTTCGCGGTTCCTACCTGGGCCACTGCAGGAAATGCGGTCTCATGGGGCCGCGCCAGACACCATCAAGAAAACGATGTGAGGGAGTAGTGCCAAGAAACAGATTTGCAAAGGACGAGGAAGCCGACATGGAATTAGAACCTGCGTAAGCAATGAGGACCATGTGTATGTTCAGGGCCGTGGGTAAGGAAAGAGTTTTCCCAAGGCCTTCTCAGAAACTGAAATGAAGTTACGTTAAGTTAGGTACATTCATTGCGGAGAGCTCTTCCTTTGTTGGGGACTAGAACACTGTCCAATAGACAATGCTCAACTCCAGGATGTACGACATGAATTGCAACGTGGGATCTCAGCTACTTCAGCGCATTCCAAATGCGCTTTCTGACCTACGGTCCTGATCGGTTGTACCAGCAAAGCATTCACGGGCCTTATCGGGAAAGCACACAGGAAGCCTATCCAAAGACAGTGGTGGAAGTGACTGCTTCTAATGCATAGAGTTCCTCTAAATGGAAACCCAGTCCGTTAGTACTGAACAGCAGGTTACGAGGTCGCTTCTGTTCATGGCATCTGATCGCCTGCATTGCGGCCCAATCCCGCTTGGTACGAATTAACCTCCAGGAAACTCTCAGGTTTCGCAGATGGCTTTCCACGCTGCAGTTGTTAGTAGGGCAAGAGCTCTCTGCACTGAGGCCAAGTTTTGCAGTCAACTGCGAGACCTCTTTCCTAGGCATTGGCAAGAACACCGGCGGCAGCTCCAAAGAGGAATAATGACCTTCTGGGTCACTATCAGACCACCCCCCGCAAGAAACTGTGCTGTCTTTGCCGGTTGAAATATGAACGATGTGGCGGCAGAGTGCAGGAGACAGCTTTGCAGAGGACAAGGAAGCCGCCACTCTTTTAGAAAGCGCCCGAGCAATGAGGATCCTCAGTGAGTTGCAGGACCGTGGCAATCTCCAGAATGTTATCAAACTTCTCTGACACAGCCAACAGGTCGCATATTCAAGAAAGCACCGTTCATTCCGGGAGGGCTTTCAGTTATGCGGGCATTTGAACCATGTCGATAAGAACACGCTCAAATCCAAAATGAATGACAGGAATTTCTGATAGTATCCTAGTAACATTGTCTAGAGCATTGGGAGGGCAGATTGAGACTTAAGGTCCTCATCAATACTAGCAGCAAATCGTTCACTGGACTTCTCAGGACACAATGCAGGCCTTGAAAGACTGCTCCATTTCCATTGGAAACTGAGCGTTTCTAAGTGTTCCAGAGTTCCTCTCAATGGAAACAGAGCACTCCAGTCATGAACACAAGGTTATGAGGTCGCTCCTGCACATGCCATCTGAGCCAGAGTTTTGCCGCTTAATCCCGCTTGGTACGAATTCTGCTCCAAAACGGCTGGTTTTTCCAGATGTCATTCCGCGTTGTAGGGCTTGGAACCTGAAAAAGCACTCTGCAGGAGGGGGGAAAATTGTCAGTCACCTCTGAGCTGGCTTCTGAAAGTAATTCAGGCCTAAGTGTCAGGCCTTGCATTGAGTTTGCAAGTGGCGCGGCATGTGTACCGAGAAGCCAGAGCCACAAAGTTTCCCAAGTTGAAGGCGTTTCCCAAAGCGTTCCTGCTCAGAGCGCCGTTACTTGATGCAAAGGCCAGCTTTGGAGGCAGTTCTAAGGCTTGGCTCGTGTGTTAAGGCTTCCACGGAACCTTCTTGACACAAGTCAGGCGATTTCAATATGAGGTCCCCGGCATATGAACTGATCGTCTTTCATCGGCCTCGGTGAGAAGACAGGTTGCAGGTTCAGAAAGGAACAATTCCCTTCACGGTTCCTACCTGGGCCACTGCAGGAAATGCGGTCTCACGGCGCCGCGCCAGACACCATCAAGAAAACGATGTGAGGGAGTAGTGCCAAGAAACAGATTTGCAAAGGACGAGGAAGCCGCCACGGAATTAGAACCTGCGTAAGCAATGAGGACCATGTGTACGTTCAGGGCCGTGGGTAAGGAAAGAGTTTTCCCAAGGCCTTCTCAGAAACTGAAATGAAGTCACGTTAAGTTAGGTACATTCACTGCGGAGGGCTCTTCCTTTGTTGGGGACTAGAACACTGTCCAATAGACAATGCTCAACTCCAGGATGTACGACATGATTTGCAACGTGGGTTCTCAGCTACTTCAGCGCATTCCAAATGCGCTTTCTGACCTACGGTCCTGATCGGCTGTACCAGCAAAGCATTCACGGGCCTTATCGGGAAAGAACACAGGAAGCCTATCCAAAGACAGTGGTGGAAGTGACTGCTTCTAATGCATAGAGTTCCTCTAAATGGAAACCCAGTCCGTTAGTACTGAACAGCACGTTACGAGGTCGCTTCTCTTCATTGCATCTGATCGCCTGCATTGCGGCCGAATCCCGCTTGGTACGAATTAACCTCCAGGAAACTCTCAGGTTTCGCAGATGGCTTTCCACGCTGCAGTTGTTAGTAGGGCAAGAGCTCTCTGCACTGAGGCCAAGTTTTGCAGTCAACTGCGAGACCTCTTTCATAGGCATTGGTAAGAACACCGGCGGCAGCTCCAAAGAGGAATAATGACCTTCTGGGTCACTATCAGACCTGCCCCCGCAAGAAACTGTGCTGTCTTTGCCGGTTGAAATATGAACGATGTGGCGGCAGAGTGGCAGGAGACAGCTTTGCAGAGGACAAGGAAGCCGCCACTCTTTTAGAAAGCGCCTGAGCAATGAGGACCGTCAGTGAGTTGCAGGACCGTGGCAATCTCCAGAATGTTATCAAACTTCTCTGACACAGCCAACAGGTCGCATATTCAAGAAAGCACCGTTCATTCCGGGAGGGCTTTCAGTTATACGGGGGTTCGAACCATGTCGATAAGAACACGCTCAAATCCAATATGAATGATAGGAATTTCTGATAGTATCCTAGTAACATTGTCTAGAGCATTGGGAGGGCAGATTGAGACTTAAGGTCCTCATCAATACTAGCAGCAAATCGTTCACTGGACTTCTCAGGACACAATGCAGGCCTTGAAAGACTGCTCCATTTCCATTGGAAACTGAGCGTTTCTAAGTGTTCGAGAGTTCCTCTAGATGGAAACAGAGCACTCCAGTCATGAACACAAGGTTATGAGGTCGCTCCTGCACATGCCATCTGAGCCAGAGTTTTGCCGCTTAATCCCGCTTGGTACGAATTCTGCTCCAAAACGGCTGGTTTTTCCAGATGTCATTCCGCGTTGTAGGGCTTGGAACCTGAAAAAGCACTCTGCAGGAGGGGGGAAATTGTCAGTCGCCTCTGAGCTGGCTTCTGAAAGTAATTCAGGCCTAAGTGTCAGGCCTTGCATTGAGTTTGCAAGTGGCGCGGCATGTGTACCGAGAAGCCAGAGCCACAAAGTTTCCCAAGTTGAAGGCGTTTCCCAAAGCGTTCCTGCTCAGAGCGCCGTTACTTGATGCAAAGGCCAGCTTTGGAGGCAGTTCTAAGGCTTGGCTCGTGTGTTAAGGCTTCCACGGAACCTTCTTGACACAAGTCAGGCGATTTCAATGTGAGGTCCCCGGCATATGAACTGATCTCTTTCATCGGCCTCGGTGAGAAGACAGGTTGCAGGTTCAGAAAGGAACAATTCCCTTCACGGTTCCTACCTGGGCCACTGCAGGAAATGCGGTCTCACGGCGCCGCGCCAGACACCATCAAGAAAACGATGTGAGGGAGTAGTGCCAAGAAACAGATTTGCAAAGGACGAGGAAGCCGCCACGGAATTAGAACCTGCGTAAGCAATGAGGACCATGTGTACGTTCAGGGCCGTGGGTAAGGAAAGAGTTTTCCCAAGGCCTTCTCAGAAACTGAAATGAAGTCACGTTAAGTTAGGTACATTCACTGCGGAGGGCTCTTCCTTTGTTGGGGACTAGAACACTGTCCAATAGACAATGCTCAACTCCAGGATGTACGACATGAATTGCAACGTGGGATCTCAGCTACTTCAGCGCATTCCGAATGCGCTTTCTGACCTACGGTCCTGATCGGTTGTACCAGCAAAGCATTCACGGGCCTTATCGGGAAAGAACACAGGAAGCCTATCCAAAGACAGTGGTGGAAGTGACTGCTTCTAATGCATAGAGTTCCTCTAAATGGAAACCCAGTCCGTTAGTACTGAACAGCAGGTTAGGAGGTCGCTTCTGTTCATTGCATCTGATCGCCTGCATTGCGGCCGAATCCCGCTTGGTACGAATTAACCTCCAGGAAACTCTCAGGTTTCGCAGATGGCTTTCCACGCTGCAGTTGTTAATACGGCAAGAGCTCTCTGCACTGAGGCCAAGTTTTGCAGTCAACTGCGAGACCTCTTTCCTAGGCATTGGCAAGAACCCCGGCGGCAGCTCCAAAGAGGAATAATGACCTTCTGGGTCACTATCAGACCTCCCCCCGCAAGAAACTGTGCTGTCTTTGCCGGTTGAAATATGAACGATGTGGCGGCAGAGTGGCAGGAGACAGCTTTGCAGAGGACAAGAAAGCCGCCACACTTTTAGAAAGCGCCTGAGCAATGAGGACCGTCAGTGAGTTGCAGGACCGTGGCAATCTCCAGAATGTTATCAAACTTCTCTGACACAGCCAACAGGTCGCCTATTCAAGAAAGCACCGTTCATTCCGGGAGGGCTTTCAGATATACGGGGGTTCGAACCATGTCGATAAGAACACGCTCAAATCCAATATGAATGATAGGAATTTCTAATAGTATCCTAGTAACATTGTCTAGAGCTTTGGGCGGGCAGATTGAGACTTAAGGTCCTCATCAATACTAGCAGCAAATCGTTCACTGGACTTCTCAGGACTAAATGCAGGCCTTGAAATACTGCTCCATTGCCATTGGAAACTGAGCGTTTCTAAGTGTTAGAGAGTTCCTCTAGATGGAAACAAAGGACTACAGTCATGAACAGAAGGTTATGAGATCGCTCCTGCACATGCCATCTGAGCCAGAGTTTTGCCGCTTAATCCCGCTTTGTAAGAATTCTGCTCCAAAACGGCTGGTTTTTCCAGATGTCATTCCACGTTGTAGGGCTTGGAACCTGAAAAAGCACTCTACAGGAGGCGGGGAAATTGTCAGTCGCCTCTGAGCTGGCTTCTGAAAGTAATTCAGGCCTAAGTGTCAGACTTTGCATTGAGATTGCAATTGGCGCGGCATGTGTACCGAGAAGCCAGAGCCACAAAGTTTCCAAGTTGAAGGCGTTTCCCATAGCGTTCCTGCTCAGAGCGCCGTTACTTGATGCAAAGGCCAGCTTTGGAGGCAGTTCTAAGGCTTGGCTAGTGTGTTAAGGCTTCCACGGAACCTTGTTGACACAAGTCAGGCGATTTCAATGTGAGGTCCCCGGCATATGAACTGATCGTCTTTCATCGGCCTCGGTGAGAAGACAGGTTGCAGGTTCAGAAAGGAACAATTCCCTTCACGGTTCCTACCTGGGCCACTGCAGGAAATGCGGTCTCACGGCGCCGCTCCAGACACCACCCAAGAAAACGATGTGAGGGAGTAGTGCCAAGAAACAGATTTGCAAAGGACGAGGAAGCCGCCACGGAATTAGAACCTGCGTAAGCAATGAGGACCATGTGTACGTTCAGGGCCGTGGGTAAGGAAAGAGTTTTCCCAAGGCCTTCTCAGAAACTGAAATGAAGTCACGTTAAGTTAGGTACATTCACTGCGGAGGGCTCTTCCTTTGTTGGGGACTAGAACACTGTCCAATAGACAATGCTCAACTCCAGGATGAACGACATGAATTGCAACGTGGGATCTCAGCTACTTCAGCGCATTCCGAATGCGCTTTCTGACCTATGGTCCTGATCGGTTGTACCAGCAAAGCATTCACGGGCCTTATCGGGAAAGAACACAGGAAGCCTATCCAAAGACAGTGGTGGAAGTGACTGCTTCTAATGCATAGAGTTCCTCTAAATGGAAACCCAGTCCGTTAGTACTGAACAGCAGGTTACGAGGTCGCTTCTGTTCATTGCATCTGATCGCCTGCATTGCGGCCGAATCCCGCTTGGTACGAATTAACCTCCAGGAAACTCTCAGGTTTCGCAGATGGCTTTCCACGCTGCAGTTGTTAGTAGGGCAAGAGCTCTCTGCACTGAGGCCAAGTTTTGCAGTCAACTGCGAGACCTCTTTCATAGGCATTGGCAAGAACCACCGGCGGCAGCTCCAAAGAGGAATAATGACCTTCTGGGTCACTATCAGACCTCCCCCCGCAAGAAACTGTGCTGTCTTTGCCGGTTGAAATATGAACGATGTGGCGGCAGAGTGGCAGGAGACAGCTTTGCAGAGGACAAGGAAGCCGCCACTCTTTTAGAAAGCGCCTGAGCAATGAGGACCGTCAGTGAGTTGCAGGACCGTGGCAATCTCCAGAATGTTATCAAACTTCTCTGACACAGCCAACAGGTCGCATATTCAAGAAAGCACCGTTCATTCCGGGAGGGCTTTCAGTTATACGGGGGTTCGAACCATGTCGATAAGAACACGCTCAAATCCAATATGAATGATAGGAATTTCTGATAGTATCCTAGTAACATTGTCTAGAGCATTGGGAGGGCAGATTGAGACTTAAGGTCCTCATCAATACTAGCAGCAAATCGTTCACTGGACTTCTCAGGACACAATGCAGGCCTTGAAAGACTGCTCCATTTCCATTGGAAACTGAGCGTTTCTAAGTGTTCGAGAGTTCCTCTAGATGGAAACAGAGCACTCCAGTCATGAACACAAGGTTATGAGGTCGCTCCTGCACATGCCATCTGAGCCAGAGTTTTGCCGCTTAATCCCGCTTGGTACGAATTCTGCTCCAAAACGGCTGGTTTTTCCAGATGTCATTCCGCGATGTAGGGCTTGGAACCTGAAAAAGCACTCTGCAGGAGGGGGGGAAATTGTCAGTCGCCTCTGAGCTGGCTTCTGAAAGTAATTCAGGCCTAAGTGTCAGGCCTTGCATTGAGTTTGCAAGTGGCGCGGCATGTGTACCGAGAAGCCAGAGCCACAAAGTTTCCCAAGTTGAAGGCGTTTCCCAAAGCGTTCCTGCTCAGAGCGCCGTTACTTGATGCAAAGGCCAGCTTTGGAGGCAGTTCTAAGGCTTGGCTCGTGTGTTAAGGCTTCCACGGAACCTTCTTGACACAAGTCAGGCGATTTCAATGTGAGGTCCCCGGCATATGAACTGATCTCTTTCATCGGCCTCGGTGAGAAGACAGGTTGCAGGTTCAGAAAGGAACAATTCCCTTCACGGTTCCTACCTGGGCCACTGCAGGAAATGCGGTCTCACGGCGCCGCGCCAGACACCACCAAGAAAACGATGTGAGGGAGTAGTGCCAAGAAACAGATTTGCAAAGGACGAGGAAGCCGCCACGGAATTAGAACCTGCGTAAGCAATGAGGACCATGTGTACGTTCAGGGCCGTGGGTAAGGAAAGAGTTTTCCCAAGGCCTTCTCAGAAACTGAAATGAAGTCACGTTAAGTTAGGTACATTCACTGCGGAGAGCTCTTCCTTTGTTGGGGACTAGAACACTGTCCAATAGACAATGCTCAACTCCAGGATGAACGACATGAATAGCTACGTGGGATCTCAGCTACTTCAGCGCATTCCGAATGCGCTTTCTGACCTACGGTCCTGATCGGTTGTACCAGCAAAGCATTCACGGGCCTTATCGGGAAAGAACACAGGAAGCCTATCCAAAGACAGTGGTGGAAGTGACTGCTTCTAATGCATAGAGTTCCTCTAAATGGAAACCCAGTCCGTTAGTACTGAACAGCAGGTTACGAGGTCGCTTCTGTTCATTGCATCTGATCGCCTGCATTGCGGCCGAATCCCGCTTGGTACGAATTAACCTCCAGGAAACTCTCAGGTTTCGCAGATGGCTTTCCACGCTGCAGTTGTTAGTAGGGCAAGAGCTCTCTGCACTGAGGCCAAGTTTTGCAGTCAACTGCGAGACCTCTTTCATAGGCATTGGCAAGAACACCGGCGGCAGCTCCAAAGAGGAATAATGACCTTCTGGGTCACTATCAGACCTGCCCCCGCAAGAAACTGTGCTGTGTTTGCCGGTTGAAATATGAACGATGTGGCGGCAGAGTGGCAGGAGACAGCTTTGCAGAGGACAAGGAAGCCGCCACTCTTTTAGAAAGCGCCTGAGCAATGAGGACCGTCAGTGAGTTGCAGGACCGTGGCAATCTCCAGAATGTTATCAAGTTCTCTGACACAGCCAACAGGTCGCATATTCAAGAAAGCACCGTTCATTCCGGGAGGGCTTTCAGTTATACGGGGGTTCGAACCATGTCGATAAGAACACGCTCAAATCCAATATGAATGATAGGAATTTCTGATAGTATCCTAGTAACATTGTCTAGAGCATTGGGAGGGCAGATTGAGACTTAAGGTCCTCATCAATACTAGCAGCAAATCGTTCACTGGACTTCTCAGGACACAATGCAGGCCTTGAAAGACTGCTCCATTTCCATTGGAAACTGAGCGTTTCTAAGTGTTCGAGAGTTCCTCTACATGGAAACAGCACTCCAGTCATAAACACAAGGTTATGAGGTCGCTCCTGCACATGCCATCTGAGCCAGAGTTTTGCAACTTAATCCCGCTTGGTACGAATTCTGCTCCAAAACGGCTGGTTTTTCCAGATGTCATTCCGCGATGTAGGGCTTGGAACCTGAAAAAGCACTCTGCAGAAGGGGGGGAAATTGTCAGTCGCCTCTGAGCTGGCTTCTGAAAGTAATTGAGGCCTAAGTGTCAGGCCTTGCATTGAGTTTGCAAGTGGTGCGGCATGTGTACCGAGAAGCCGGAGCCACAAAGTTTCCCAAGTTGAAGGCGTTTCCCAAAGCGTTCCTGCTCAGAGCGCCGTTACTTGATGCAAAGGACAGCTTTGGAGGCAGTTCTAAGAGTTGGCCAGTGTGTTAAGGCCTTCATGGGAACTTCTTGACACAAGTCAGGCGATTTCAATATGAGGACCCGGCATATGAACTGATCGTCTTTCATCGGCCTCAGTGAGGAGACAGGTTGCAGGTTCAGAAAGGAACAATTCCCTTCACGGTTCCTACCTGGGCCACTGCAGGAAATGTGGTCTCACGGCGCCGCGCCAGACACCACCATGAAAACGATGTGAGGGATTAGTGCCAAGAAAAAGATTTGCAAAGGACGAGGAAGCCGCTACTGAATTAGAACCTGCGTAAGCAATGAAGACCATGTGTACGTTCAGGGCCGTGGGTAAGGAAAGACTTTTTCCCAAGGCCTTCTCAGAAACTGAAATGAAGTCACGTTAAGTTAGGTACATTCACTGCGGAGGGCTCATCCTTTGTTGGGGACTAGAACACTGTCCAATAGACAATGCTCAACTCCAGGATGAACGACAGGAATTGTAACGTGGATCATAGCTACTTCAGCGCATTCCGAATGCGCTTTCTGACCTATGGTCCTGATCGGTTGTACCAGCAAAGCATTCACGGGCCTTATCGGGAAAGAACACAGGAAGCCTATCCAAAGACAGTGGTGGAAGTGACTGCTTCTAATGCATAGAGTTCCTCTAAATGGAAACCCAGTCCGTTAGTACTGAACAGCAGGTTAGGAGGTCGCTTCTGTTCATTGCATCTGATCGCCTGCATTGCGGCCGAATCCCGCTTGGTACGAATTAACCTCCAGGAAACTCTCAGGTTTCGCAGATGGCTTTCCACGCTGCAGTTGTTAATACGGCAAGAGCTCTCTGCACTGAGGCCAAGTTTTGCAGTCAACTGCGAGACCTCTTTCATAGGCATTGGCAAGAACACCGGCGGCAGCTCCAAAGAGGAATAATGACCTTCTGGGTCACTATCAGACCTGCCCCCGCAAGAAACTGTGCTGTCTTTGCCGGTTGAAATATGAACGATGTGGCGGCAGAGTGGCAGGAGACAGCTTTGCAGAGGACAAGGAAGCCGCCACTCTTTTAGAAAGCGCCTGAGCAATGAGGACCGTCAGTGAGTTGCAGGACCGTGGCAATCTCCAGAATGTTATCAAACTTCTCTGACACAGCCAACAGGTCGCATATTCAAGAAAGCACCGTTCATTCCGGGAGGGCTTTCAGTTATACGGGGGTTCCAACCATGTCGATAAGAACACGCTCAAATCCAATATGAATGATAGGAATTTCTGATAGTATCCTAGTAACATTGTCTAGAGCATTGGGAGGGCAGATTCAGACTTAAGGTCCTCATCAATACTAGCAGCAAATCGTTCACTGGACTTCTCAGGACACAATGCAGGCCTTGAAAGACTGCTCCATTTCCATTGGAAACTGAGCGTTTCTAAGTGTTCGAGAGTTCCTCTAGATGGAAACAGAGCACTCCAGTCATGAACACAAGGTTATGAGGTCGCTCCTGCACATGCCATCTGAGCCAGAGTTTTGCCGCTTAATCCCGCTTGGTACGAATTCTGCTCCAAAACGGCTGGTTTTTCCAGATGTCATTCCGCGTTGTAGGGCTTGGAACCTGAAAAAGCACTCTGCAGGAGGGGGGAAAATTGTCAGTCACCTCTGAGCTGGCTTCTGAAAGTAATTCAGGCCTAAGTGTCAGGCCTTGCATTGAGTTTGCAAGTGGCGCGGCATGTGTACCGAGAAGCCAGAGCCACAAAGTTTCCCAAGTTGAAGGCGTTTCCCAAAGCGTTCCTGCTCAGAGCGCCGTTACTTGATGCAAAGGCCAGCTTTGGAGGCAGTTCTAAGGCTTGGCTCGTGTGTTAAGGCTTCCACGGAACCTTCTTGACACAAGTCAGCCTATTTCAATTTGAGGTCCCCGGCATATGTACTGATCGTCTTTCATCGGCCTCGGTGAGAAGACAGGTTGCAGGTTCAGAAAGGAACAATTCCCTTCACGGTTCCTACCTGGGCCACTGCAGGAAATGTGGTCTCACGGCGCCGTGCCAGACACCAGCAAGAAAACGATGTGAGGGAATAGTGCCAAGAAACAGATTGGCAAAGGACGAGTAAGCCGCCACGGAATTAGAACCTGCGTAAGCAATGGGGACCATGTGGACTTTCAGGGCCGTGGGTAAGGAAAGAGTTTTTCCCAAGGCCTTCTCAGAAAATGAAATGAAGTCACGTTATGTTAGGTACATTGACTGCGGAGGGCTCTTCCATTGTTGAGGACTAGAACACTGTCCAATAGACAACGCTCAACTCCAGGATGAACGACATGAATTGCATCGTGGGATGTCAGCTACTTCAGCGCATTCCGAATGCGCTTTCTGACCTATGGTCCTGATCGGTTGTACCAGCAAAGCATTCACGGGCCTTATCGGGAAAGAACACAGTTAGCCTATCCAAAGACAGTGGTGGAAGTGACTGCTTCCAATGCATAGAGTTCCTCGAAATGGAAACCCAGTCCGTTAGTACTGAACAGCAGGTTATGAGGTCGCTTCTGTTCATTGCATCTGATCGCCAGCACTGCGGCCGAATCAGGATTGGTACGAATTAACCTCCAGGAAACTCTCAGGTTTCGCAGATGGCTTTCCACGCTGCGGTTGTTAGTAGGGCAAGAGCTCTCTGCACCGAGGCCAAGTTTTGCAGTCAACTGCGAGACCTCTTTCATAGGCATTTTCAAGAACACCGGCGGCAGGTCCAAAGAAAAATAATGACCTTCTGGGTCACTATCAGACCTCCCCCCGCAAGAAACTGTGTTGTCTTTGCCGGTTGAAATATGAACGATGTGGCGGCAGAGTGGCAGGAGACAGCTTTGCAGAGGACAAGGAAGCCGCCACTCTTTTAGAAAGCGCCTGAGCAATGAGGACCGTCAGTGAGTTGCAGGACCGTGGCAATCTCCAGAATGTTATCAAACTTCTCTGACACAGCCAACAGGTCGCATATTCAAGAAAGCACCATTCATTCCGGGAGGGCTTTCAGTTATACGGGGGTCGAACCCTGTCGATAAGAACACGCTCAAATCCAATATGAATGATAGGAATTTCTGATAGTATCCTAGTAACATTGGCTAGAGCATTGGGAGGGCAGATTGAGACTTAAGGTCCTCATCAATACTAGCAGCAAATCGTTCACTGGACTTCTCAGGACACAATGCAGGCCTTGAAAGACTTCTCCATTTCTATTGGAAACTGAGCATTTCTAAGTGTTCGAGAGTTCCTCTAGATGGAAAAAGAGGACTCCCGTCATGAACACAAGGTTATGAGGTCGCTCTTGCACATGCCATCTGAGCCAGAGTTTTGCCGCTTAATCCCGCTTGGTACGAATTGTGCTCCAAAAGGGCTGGTTTTGCCAGATGTCATTCCGCGTATAGGTCTTGGAACCAGAAAAAGCACTCTGCAGGAGGGGGGGAAATTGTCAGTCGCCTCTGAGCTGGCTTCTGAAAGTAATTCAGGCCTAAGTGTCAGGCCTTGCATTGAGTTTGCAAGTTGCGCCGCATGTGTACCGAGAAGCCAGAGACAGAAATTTTCCCAAGTTGAAGGCGTTTCCCAAAGCGTTCCTGCTCAGAGCGCCGTTACTTGATGCACAGGCCAGCTTTGGAGGCACTTCTAAGGCTTGGCTCGTGTGTTAAGGCTTCCACGGAACCTTCTTGACACAAGTCAGGCGATTTCAATGTGAGCCCCCGGCATATGAACTGATCTCTTTCATCGGCCTCGGTGAGAAGACAGGTGGCAGGTTCAGAAAGGAACAATTCCCTTCACGGTTCCTACCTGGGCCACTGCAGGAAATGCGGTCTCACGGCGCCACTCCAGCCACCACCCAGAAAACGATGTGAGGGAGTAGTGCCAATAAACAGATTTGCAAAGGACGAGGAAGCGGACACGGAATTAGAACCTGCGTAAGCAATGAGGACCATGTGTACGTTCAGGGCCGTGGGTAAGGAAAGAGTTTTCCCAAGGCCTTCTCAGAAACTGAAATGAAGTCACGTTAAGTTAGGTATATTCACTGCGGAGAGCTCTTCCTTTGTTGGGGACTAGAACACTGTCCAATAGACAATGCTCAACTCCAGGATGAACGACATGAATTGCTACGTGAGATCTCAGCTACTTCAGCGCATTCCGAATGCGCTTTCTGACCTACGGTCCTGATCGGTTGTACCAGCAAAGCATTCACGGGCCTTATCGGGAAAGAACACAGGAAGCCTATCCAAAGACAGTGGTGGAAGTGACTGCTTCTAATAGATAGAGTTCCTCTAAATGGAAACCCAGTCTGTTAGTACTGAACAGCAGGTTACGAGGTCGCTTCTGTTCATTGCATCTGATCGCCTGCATTGCGGCCGAATCCCGCTTGGTACGAATTAACCTCCAGGAAATTCTCAGGTTTCGCAGATGGCTTTCCACGCTGCAGTTGTTAGTAGGGCAAGAGCTCTCTGCACTGAGGCCAAGTTTTGCAGTCAACTGCGAGACCTCTTTCATAGGCATTGGCAAGAACACCGGCGGCAGCTCCAAAGAGGAATAATGACCTTCTGGGTCACTATCAGACCTCCCCCGACAAGAAACGGTGCTGTATTTGCCGGTTGAAATATGAACGATGTGGCGGCAGAGTGCAGGAGACAGCTTTGCAGAGGACAAGGAAGCCGCCACTCTTTTAGAAAGCGCCTGAGCAATGAGGATCCTCAGTGAGTTGCAGGACCGTGGCAATCTCCAGAATGTTATCAAACTTCTCTGACACAGCCAACAGGTCGCATACTCAAGAAAGCACCGTTCATTCCGGGAGGGCTTTCAGTCATACGGGGGTTGGAACCAATTCGATAAGAACACGCTCAAATCCAATATGAATGATAGGAATTTCTGATAGTATCCTAGTAACATTGTCTAGAGCATTGGGAGGGCAGATTGAGACTTAAGGTCCTCATCAATACTAGCAGCAAATCGTTCACTGGACTTCTCAGGACACAATGCAGGCCTTGAAAGACTGCTCCATTTCCATTGGAAACTGAGCGTTTCTAAGTGTTCGAGAGTTCCTCTCGATGGAAACAGAGGACTCCAATCATGAACACAAGGTTATGAGGTCGCTCCTGCACATGCCATCTGAGCCAGAGTTTTGCCGCTTAATACCGCTTGGTACGAATTCTGCTCCAAAACGGCCGGTTTTTCCAAATGTCATTCCGCGATGTAGGGCTTGGAACCTGAAAAAGCACTCTGCAGGAGGGGGGAAAATTGTCAGTCGCCTCTGAGCTGGCTTCTGAAAGTAATTCAGGCCTAAGTGTCAGGACTTGCATTGAGTTTGCAAGTGGCGCGGCATGTGTACCGAGAAGCCAGAGCCACAAAGTTTCCCAAGTTGAAGGCGTTTCCCAAAGCGTTCCTGCTCAGAGCGCCGTTATTTCATGCAAAGGCCAGCTTTGGAGGCAGTTCTAAGGCTTGGCTCGTGTGTTAAGGCTTCCACGGAACCTTCTTGACACAAGTCAGCCTATTTCAATTTGAGGTCCGCGGCATATGAACTGATCTCTTTCATCGGCCTCGGTGAGAAGACAGGTTGCAGGTTCAGAAAGGAACAATTCCCTTCACGGTTCCTACCTGGGCCACTGCAGGAAATGCGGTCTCACGGCGCCACTCCAGGAACCACCCAGAAAACGATGTGAGGGAGTAGTGCCAAGAAACAGATTTGCAAAGGACGAGGAAGCCGCCACGGATTTAGAACCTGCGTAAGAAATGAGGACCATGTGTATGTTCAGGGCCGTGGGTAAGGAAAGAGTTTTCCCAAGGCCTTCTCAGAAACTGAAATGAAGTCACGTTAAGTTAGGTACATTCACTGCGGAGGGCTCTTCCTTTGTTAGGGACTAGAACACTGTCCAAAAGACAATGCTCAAGTCCAGGATGAACGACATGAATTGCAACGTGGGATCTCAGCAACTTCAGCGCATTCCGAATGCGCTTTCTGACTTACGGTCCTGATCGGTTGTACCAGCAAAGCATTCACGGGCCTTATCGGGAAAGAACACAGGAAGCCTATCCAAAGACAGTGGTGGAAGTGACTGCTTCTAATGCATAGAATTCCTCTGAATGGAAACCCAGTCCGTTAGTACTGAACAGCAGGTTAGGAGGTCGCTTCTGTTCATTGCATCTGATCGCCTGCATTGCGGCCGAATCCCGCTTGGTACGAATTAACCTCCAGGAAACTCTCAGGTTTCGCAGATGGCTTTCCCCGCTGCAGTTGTTAGTAGGGCAAGAGCTCTCTGCACTGAGGCCAAGTTTTGCAGTCAACTGCGAGACCTCTTTCCTAGGCATTGGCAATAACACCGGCGGCAGCTCCAAAGAGGAATAATGACCTTCTGGGTCACTATCAGACCTGCCCCCGCAAGAAACTGTGCTGTCTTTGCCGGTTGAAATATGAACGATGTGGCGGCAGAGTGCAGGAGACAGCTTTGCAGAGGACAAGGAAGCCGCCACTCTTTTAGAAACCGCCCGAGCAATGAGGATCCTCAGTGAGTTGCAGGACCGTGGCAATCTCCAGAATGTTATCAAACTTCTCTGACACAGCCAACAGGTCGCATATTCAGGAAAGCACCGTTCATTCCGGGAGGGCTTTCAGTTATACGGGCATTTGAACCATGTCGATAAGAACACGCTCAAATCCAATATGAATGATAGGAATTTCTGATAGTATCCTAGTAACATTGTCTAGAGCATTGGGAGGGCAGATTGGGACTTAAGGTCCTCATCAATACTAGCAGCAAATCGTTCACTGGACTTCTCAGGACACAATGCAGGCCTTGAAAGACTGCTCCATTTCCATTGGAAACTGAGCGTTTCTAAGTATTCGAGAGTACCTCTAGATGGAAACAGAGCACTCCAGTCATGAACACAAGGTTATGAGGTCGCTCCTGCACATGCCATCTGAGCCAGAGTTTTGCCGCTTAATCCTGCTTGGTACGAATTCTGCTCCAAAACGGCTGGTTTTTCCAGATGTCATTCCGCGTTGTAGGGCTTGGAACCTGAAAAAGCACTCTGCAGGAGGGGGGAAAATTGTCAGTCACCTCTGAGCTGGCTTCTGAAAGTAATTCAGGCCTAAGTGTCAGGCCTTGCATTGAGTTTGCAAGTGGCGCGGCATGTGTACCGAGAAGCCAGAGCCACAAAGTTTCCCAAGTTGAAGGCGTTTCCCAAAGCGTTCCTGCTCAGAGCGTCGTTACTTGATGCAAAGGCCAGCTTTGGAGGCAGTTCTAAGGCTTGGCTCGTGTGTTAAGGCTTCCACGGAACCTTCTTGACACAAGTCAGCCTATTTCAATTTGAGGTCCCTGGCATATGTACTGATCGTCTTTCATCGGCCTCGGTGAGAAGACAGGTTGCAGGTTCAGAAAGGAACAATTCCCTTCGCGGTTCCTACCTGGGCCACTGCAGGAAATGCGGTCTCACGGCGCCGCGCCAGACACCACCAAGAAAACGATGTGAAGGAGTAGTGCCAAGAAACAGATTTGCAAAGGACGAGGAAGCCGCCACGGAATTAGAACCTGCGTAAGCAATGAGGACCATGTGTACGTTCAGGGCCGTGGGTAAGGAAAGAGATTTCCCAAGGCCTTCTCAGAAACTGAAATGAAGTCACGTTAAGTTAGGTACATTCACTGCGGAGGGCTCTTCCTTTGTTAGGGACTAGAACACTGTCCAATAGACAATGCTCAACTCCAGGATGAACGACATGAATTGCAACGTGGGATCTCAGCTACTTCAGCGCATTCCGAATGCGCTTTCTGACCTACGGTCCTGATCGGTTGTACCAGCAAAGCATCACGGGCCTTATCGGGAAAGAACACAGGAAGCCTATCCAAAGACAGTGGTGGAAGTGACTGCTTCTAATGCATAGAGTTCCTCTAAATGGAAACCCAGTCCGTTAGTACTGAACAGCAGGTTACGAGGTCGCTTCTGTTCATTGCATCTGATCGCCTGCATTGCGGCCGAATCCCGCTTGGTACGAATTAACCTCCAGGAAACTCTCATGTTTCGCAGATGGCTTTCCACGCTGCAGTTGTTAATACGGCAAGAGCTCTCTGCACTGAGGCCAAGTTTTGCAGTCAACTGCGAGACCTCTTTCATAGGCATTGGCAAGAACACCGCGGCAGCTCCAAACAGGAATAATGACCTTCTGGGTCACTATCAGACCTGCCCCCGCAAGAAACTGTGCTGTCTTTGCCGGTTGAAATATGAACGATGTGGCGGCAGAGTGGCAGGAGACAGCTTTGCAGAGGACAAGGAAGCCGCCACTCTTTTAGAAAGAGCCTGAGCAATGAGGACCGTCAGTGAGTTGCAGGACCGTGGCAATCTCCAGAATGTTATCAAACTTCTCTGACACAGCCAACAGGTCGCATATTCAAGAAAGCACCGTTCATTCCGGGAGGGCTTTCAGTCATACGGGGGTTGGAACCAATTCGATAAGAACACGCTCAAATCCAATATGAATGATAGGAATTTCTGATAGTATCCTAGTAACATTGTCTAGAGCATTGAGACTTAAGGTCCTCATCAATACTAGCAGCAAATCGTTCACTGGACTTCTCAGGACACAATGCAGGCCTTGAAAGACTGCTCCATTTCCATTGGAAACTGAGCGTTTGTAAGTGTTCGAGAGTTCCTCTAGATGGAAACAGAGCACTCCAGTCATGAACACAAGGTTATGAGGTCGCTCCTGCACATGCCATCTGAGCCAGAGTTTTGCCGCTTAATCCCGCTTAGTACGAATTCTGCTCCAAAACGGCCGGTTTTTCCAAATGTCATTCCGCGTTGTAGGGCTTGGAACCTGAAAAAGCAATCTGCAGGAGGGGGAAAATTGTCAGTCACTTCTGAGCTGGCTTCTGAAAGTAATTCAGGCCTAAGTGTCAGGCCTTGCATTGAGTTTGCAAGTGGCGCGGCATGTGTACCGAGAAGCCAGAGCCACAAAGTTTCCCAAGTTGAAGGCATTTCCCAAAGCGTTCCTGCTCAGAGCGCCGTTACTTGATGCAAAGGCCAGCTTTGGAGGCAGTTCTAAGGCTTGGCTCGTGTGTTAAGGCTTCCACGGAACCTTCTAGACACAAGTCAGGCAATTTCAATGTGAGGTCCCCAGCATATGAACTGATCTCTTTCATCGGCCTCGGTGAGAAGACAGGTGGCAGGTTCAGAAAGGAACAATTCCCTTCACGGTTCCTACCTGTGCCACTGCAGGAAATGCGGTCTCACGGCGCCGTGCCAGACACCATCAAGAAAACGATGTGAGGGAGTAGTGCCAAGAAACAGATTTGCAAAGGACGAGGAAGCCGCCACGGAATTAGAACCTGCGTAAGCAATGATGACCATGTGTACGTTCAGGGCCGTGGGTAAGGAAAGAGTTTTCCCAAGGCCTTCTCAGAAACTGAAATGAAGTCACGTTAAGTTAGGTACATTCACTGCGGAGGGCTCTTCCTTTGTTGGGGACTAGAACACTGTCCAATAGACAATGCTCAACTCCAGGATGAACGACATGAATAGCTACGTGGGATCTCAGCTACTTCAGCTAATTCCGAATGCGCTTTCTGACCTACGGTCCTGATCGGTTGTACCAGCAAAGCATTCACGGGCCTTATTGGGAAAGAACACAGGAAGCCTATCCAAAGACAGTGGTGGAAGTGACTGCTTCTAATGCATAGAGTTCTTCTAAATGGAAACCCAGTCCGTTAGTACTGAACAGCAGGTTAGGAGGTCGCTTCTGTTCATTGCATCTGATCGCCTGCATTGCGGCCGAATCCCGCTTGGTACGAATTAACCTCCAGGAAACTCTCAGGTTTCGCAGATGGCTTTCCACGCTGCAGTTGTTAATACGGCAAGAGCTCTCTGCACTGAGGCCAAGTTTTGCAGTCAACTGCGAGACCTCTTTCATAGGCATTGGCAAGAACACCGGCGGCAGCTCCAAAGAGGAATAATGACCTTCTGGGTCACTATCAGACCTGCCCCCGCAAGAAACTGTGCTGTGTTTGCCGGTTGAAATATGAACGATGTGGCGGCAGAGTGGCAGGAGACAGCTTTGCAGAGGACTAGGAAGCCGCCAATCTTCTAGAAAGCGCCTGAGCAATGAGGACCGTCAGTGAGTTGCAGGACCGTGGCAATCTCCAGAATGTTATCAAGTTCTCTGACACAGCCAACAGGTCGCATATTCAAGAAAGCACCATTCATTCCGGGAGGGCTTTCAGTTATACGGGGGTTCCAACCATGTCGATAAGAACACGCTCAAATCCAATATGAATGATAGGAATTTCTGATAGTATCCTAGTAACATTGTCTAGAGCATTGGGAGGGCAGATTGAGACTTAAGGTCCTCATCAATACTAGCAGCAAATCGTTCACTGGACTTCTCAGGACACAATGCAGGCCTTGAAAGACTGCTCCATTTCCATTGGAAACTGAGCGTTTCTAAGTGTTCGAGAGTTCTTCTAGATGGAAACAGAGCACTCCAGTCATGAACACAAGGTTATGAGGTCGCTCCTGCACATGCCATCTGAGCCAGAGTTTTGCCGCTTAATCCCGCTTGGTACGAATTCTGCTCCAAAACGGCCGGTTTTACCAGATGTCATTCCGCGTTGTGGGGCTTGGAACCTGAAAAAGCACTCTGCAGGAGTGGTGGAAATTGTCAGTCGCCTCTGAGCTGGCTTCTGAAAGTAATTCAGGCCTAAGTGTCAGGCCTTGCATTGAGTTTGCAAGTGGCGCGGCATGTGTACCGAGAAGCCAGAGCCACAAAGTTTCCCAAATTGAAGGCGTTTCCCAAAGCGTTCCTGCTCAGAGCGCCGTTACTTGATGCAAAGGCCAGCTTTGGAGGCAGTTCTAAGGCTTGGCTCGTGTGTTAAGGCTTCCACGGAACCTTCTTGACACAAGTCAGGCAATTTCAATGTGAGGTCCCCGGCATATGAACTGATCTCTTTCATCGGCCTCGGTGAGAAGACAGGTGGCAGGTTCAGAAAGGAACAATTCCCTTCACGGTTCCTACCTGGGCCACTGCAGGAAATGCGGTCTCACGGCGCCGCGCCAGCCACCACCCAGAAAATGATGTGAGGGAGTAGTGCCAAGAAACAGATTTGCAAAGGACGAGGAAGCCTCCACGGAATTAGAACCTGCGTAAGCAATGAGGACCATGTGTACGTTCAGGGCCGTGGGTAAGGAAAGAGTTTTCCCAAGGCCTTCTCAGAAACTGAAATGAAGTCACGTTAAGTTAGGTACATTCACTGCGGAGGGCTCTTCCTTTGTTGGGGACTAGGACACTGTCCAATAGACAATGCTCAACTCCAGGATGTACGACATGAATTGCAACGTGGGATCTCAGCTACTTCAGC
>NW_024347739.1:0-1157 GCF_902729225.1 Pteropus medius | reverse complement strand
GCCTGGTCTCACTGCGCAGCCTTGTTCTTGTCGAGAAGGAATCCCTCCCCTCTCTGCCCTTTGAGGCGCTGACGGTGTCGCTGGTTGTTGGAGTACCGATCACTGGTGTAGACGTTTGAACGTCCCTCACTAGCCCCTGCTTATCGGTTAGTTTCGCCCACAGGTTGGATTGGGGGGATCCTCTCCAAACCCGCTTATACTTCCATCCAAAAGAATTTTCTTCACGCCGCCATGGTTTGTTCCTAACTAGCCATCACCCCCAAATCATCAGATTTTTTTCACTTCACTTGCTAAACTTGAACCTGACTAATATTTTTTGACCCAAATCAAATCCTCCTTTAAAGCACAGGGATTTGCCAGGAGCGAGGGCCCTGGACCCCAATCCAGCGGGGGCCGGATCTCCTACCTGCTAGGGGAGAGGGCATGGTGCCTCCCCAGGCCCCCGCTGCCACGTGGCCACACTTGTCTGTACGTGTCCTGTTGTTGCCCTCCCGTCACTCTGTAACACTTGTCACCGTTCATCTGTCTGCCGGACCGTGAGCTGCGAGGGCAGAGTGGCGTCTTGCTCGCTGCTGGGTGCCTACCCCAGGCACGGAGGGAGTGAATCTGTGCGGGAAGAGGGGTTTCTGCTCCTCTCTCTGTAGCTGTGAGAGGTAGGGACTGGGCCATACTTGTCTTTGTGTCCCAAGCCTCTGGTGCGTAGTAGAAGCACCAGGGGATGTAGGGATGTTGGAAGATTTGTTCTGTCGTTAGCCCAGCATCAGACCATGACCAGTGATGGTACCAGTTTCTACCCAGCCCATCAACCTAACTTTGTTTCATTTATCATGAGTGGTTCGTTTCCTTAGTGTCTGTCTGCCTGACCCCCTGCTAGAATGTCCATTCCACAAGGCGGGTACCCCATCTGCTTGCTCACTGCTATCCCCCAGCACCGGGAGAGTGCCTGGCGCCTGACAGATGAGCAGTAACTGGGTGCCGAGTGACCCCACGGACGGAAGTGGCATTTACTTCCCACCGGGCCCTGTACCAAGCACAGCGTGCAGCTCAGACCCCCGTGGAATCACCGTCTCCCCGATGTCCTCTCCTAGCCTGTGACACCCGTCTCCTCTGAGGCTAGTTTCTGCATCTCTGAGGTGGGGCATGGTACCCATACTGAC
>NW_024347738.1:0-348 GCF_902729225.1 Pteropus medius | reverse complement strand
TATCCTTCTTTTTATACATAATCTGTTCCTTTTGGTATCCCAAGATAACATAATTAAAGTAACATCCTGAAGATCAAGGTACAATCGACACTTCCTTTGACACTCCCTTTGACACTCCCTTTATCTATTCTTAATCTTCTTCTTCCTGGAATTCCACAGAACCAGCCTTTTCCTTTTTATGCAAGCAGGCCTCCTGAGATAAACCATGCACTCTTTTGAATTTGGGGAGCTTTAGCTCCCTACAGTTTTCTTATTTTTGCTTTTTCTGTGGACTTCCTCTCCTCTCTCTTGTCTTGACTTCTTTTTGAGTTGTTAAAATTATCGTGATTTTTTTTTTTTTTTTTTTTT
>NW_024347737.1:0-940 GCF_902729225.1 Pteropus medius | reverse complement strand
GTCCTCCAGCTCCCCTCGGTGTGGGCCCCTTGCTCTGAGGTAAGGGGTACACAGGAAGCTTCCCTAACCTAACAACTTCTACCTAGCAAAAGAGAGTTTTCTCTGAGGGGTTTTCTCACTTTTATGGGCCAAGTACATGATGTAAGACTGAGAGGATTTGTCCGAATTCTGAAAAATTGGGTCATTATAGTTTCTACAGGGCAGATCCTGGCATAATAATCTGAGACAGACCTTCTTAGGAGAAAGTGACATTAGCGTATCATGACAGGTCAGCCTGGGTGAGCGAGCCAGTCTCCTTTCTGACCTTCTCAAGATTCTTCCTTGCCACAAAAGGTCGGAGCTCACTATCAGGTGTTCCTAGTCCAAATTTTGAAAACTTTTTTTTTCTGGGGGAGGAGGTGTTTTTTTGCTTTGTTTTTTTTGTCTACCTCCTCTACTCCTTCTTACGAGAGAGATTTTAAACAAGAGAACTATTTAAAGTCTTAGTCCTTTCCAGGAGGATTAAATTTTTCAAAAGGAACCAAAACAGGGCAATGATAACCTAAAGGTTTTAGTGGCAGATTTTTAAACACTGTGACACCTTCCTACCCCAGCTATTGCCTACGCTGTGTATTAAAGGCAGGCCTGCTCGCTACTTCTCTGCCATGCTATTCAGCAAGGGCTGTGGAAGTGTGACATACTGTGTTTCCAGGTAAAGGTAATATTATAATCTAGGCTTTTTGGTGCCGAAGTATATCATGTGATTTGATGATATAGTTTTAGAAAGCAGAGTAGGAGAAATTAAAGCATATACTACCAAGGAATGAAGAAAAAAATTATTTTCAGATAAAGATTAAAGTAAGATAAAACAAATGAGGCAGGAAGCAGTGTGGATCGGCAAGATCTCTCTGGCTGGTTCGATGCCTCCTCAAAGAAGTGGCAGGGTAAGGTAAGTGCATGG
>NW_024347736.1:0-464 GCF_902729225.1 Pteropus medius | reverse complement strand
CATTTGCTAATATGGAGAAAATCCTAAGTGAAAGTAAAATGGGAGAAAAGAATCCAAAAGGACCAGGATCGTTTACCACACCTAACAGTCCAGGGAACATTGTGCGTGTCAGACTCTCCGCCCTGCAGAAGAGGGCGTTCTCTTCCTGCGTCTCAACCCCATGGACCAGAGGGAGCCTCCCTGTGTGTGTCCCTGAGGAAAAGCTCAGAGTCACAGAAGCAGAACAGCACGGGTCCCTCTGTCCTCAGAGCGTGTTCCCTACAGAGACTCCTCGTGACTCCCCAGTGTTCCCTGCAGGGGTGACGGGCAGGCACGGGGCTGGGAGGGGGCTCGACAGAGGACACGAGTCTGCAGGGAGGACATGTCAGAGAGACAAGAGTCACAACTCTCTAATCCAGCCTATTTCTGTCTTTATTTGTTTCTCAAAACAAAAACAAGAACAACAAACCTCTATAAGCACTTTA
>NW_024347735.1:0-342 GCF_902729225.1 Pteropus medius | reverse complement strand
CTCCCTCACATTTCTGCCTGGGATGGTCGTAATGGTCCCCGTGGACGCATTCAAAATGAAGAAATGAAAGGCTCAAAGAGCTGATCGCAAAGCTCCTAAGGCGCGGAGGCCGAATTCAGACCCACAGCTGGATGCATTGTCTCCCAACTGAACTCTTTCCAGCGGGTGACGGCCGCCATGGACGCAGGGGCCTAAGCATCCCTGGGTACGCTATCTGTGGGTGGCCCTGAACCCTGCAAGAGCATACAGAGACGAATGAGACGTAGTTGGGACCTCTAGGAGCTCAAAGTGTCAGTGAGTGCTCCACCAACTTGGGTACCCCAGTCCCCGCAGGTGACCGAG
>NW_024347734.1:0-306 GCF_902729225.1 Pteropus medius | reverse complement strand
CAGACAGCGTACCCACGGATGCTTTGGCCCCTCCGTCCATGGCGGCCGTCACCCGCTGGAAAGAGGTCAGTTGGGGGACACTGCAGACAGCTGTGGGTCTGAATTCGTCCTCCGTGCCTTAGGAGGTTTGCGATCAGCTCTCTGAGCCTTTCATTTCTTCATTTTGAATGCGTCCACGGGGACCATTACGACCATCCCAGGCAAAAAGGTGAGGGAGAGGGAGGTGTCTCCTTCCGTCCTGAAGTCTGATTTCCACTGCGGAAAGCGGGAAGGAGCCGAGGCCTTAGGAAGGAGCCCCGGGGCCTC
>NW_024347733.1:0-29839 GCF_902729225.1 Pteropus medius | reverse complement strand
CTTGAAGCCATCCTTACCTCTTAATCGCAACCCTCACTGCTGTTAGAAAACCAGAGGCCCATGTCACAGACATTAAGCAAAACATCCTGCCACACCAAGCACCAACAGAGCTGCAGAGTGGTAGCAACAGTGACACGAATGCCTTAATTTTTGATTCTCTCTCTCAGTTAAGCTGAGAGTATGATCAAAAGGGGGGACTTGTTAAAGAGAGAACCACAGGTGCAAAATAGCATCACTCATGCTAAAAGCCCATGATATCGAACTTAGATTGAATACGTGATCTGATTGTGGTTTCTCCCAGAAACATAATCACCTAGTGTGTAATTTTCTGCTCAGCACCAAGGAGGTAATCTGTCACTGTGGGCCCTCTCTGTCCCCCCATAGAAAGAAGAGAGAATCTGCGTGATAAAACTCTTCCTGATATCTTCCCCTAAAAAAGGTCCTGGCTCACATACTCAGCTGAATTTTGGTTTTTGTGTGTATAACACTGCCAATTATTAAGTAAATCCTCTCAGTTCTATGTGGTGGTCTCCATTAGTCATCTTTTTCCCTTCTCTGGTGCCACCACCCACATTCCCTTTACTTTTTGCCTGGACAGTTGCAGCTGTCTTAAGGGACCTTTCTTCACTTCTGAACACTGCCTTCCCCACAACCAGCTCTCAGTCTCGGCACATGAAAATGTAAGCCAGCCTCGGTATCACCTGGTCAGCTGATTCACAAATAGCAGCACTTCGGAATCGCCATGGGAGCTTCTTAAAAACATGGATGCCAGGGTCCTCTCTGGATCTGGAATCTGTAGGTCTAGAGACTAATTTAATCTCCCTCAAGCGGCCTCCCACTCCCACACTGTCCATAGATATAGATGTAGAGTTTATAGTTTATACCCTCATTTATAGATAAACCAAAGCCCCTGACAAAGTGCTTGTCTTGGTCTCACGGGAAGGTCATTGGAGATCCACTGTCAGAATCCTCCTCCTCCTGAGGCACAGCCTAAATCATGCCTCTTCCCAGTCAGAAACTTTCAGTGTCTTCCTTCTGCTTGCAGAATAAAGCCCAAATCCTTGAGCTTATCACTTAAGGCTCTCTATGACCTGCTTTTAAACTCAATTTCTGTCTTTCAGAGCCCAAATCAGTCGCTTATCCTGGGTTCTCTGTTTCTTGGAGTCACCCTACTCATCACCCCTGCTCAGCCCTGACATGCCCTTTGCTCCAGAGCCCACCTGCTGAAATCGCACTACGGTCTGTCCCTGTGGTTCTGCATGTCAAGGTTTTAAATTTTAATTGCAAACAATAGATAACATATAATTTACCATCTGAACCATTTTGTGACAGAACAAGGGGCTGAAATCTCCCATTGTGTCAGGAATAGTATCTTTAGAGTAAGGTCAGAGCTAACAACCAGCTTTCCCCACCCCTTCATTTAGATCTCTGAATAATAACACAGACATACTACACAGCACTACTGTGCCGAGATAGCCAGCCAGGAGTTTCCAGTCAACCCTGGTCTGTGGATCAAACACGGAACACAAGAGAGGCCTGGAAAATTCCCACTTAGTATGTCTTCCAGACGGCTCAGAAAAATACTAAGCGGCTACACGAGAATGTTTTCCCAGAATAACAATGTTTTCCCTGATTGTAGTTTCTCGCTTGCCCAGGTAATCCATTATTCCAGATGGACGATTCTCTGAATCGATTTGAGTATTCAGTTCATGTATTCCTCTAGTGATCTAGGCATATTAATGTTGGATACAGTAGGCAGAGCCCGAGTTTTGACATAGTCTTTGTGTTTAATCCCCGGCCCTGTAGCTTTTCCTACTAAACTGCCCCTTCCACTGCATGAGGCCTGTGCATCCTGCAGAGCCCCAAAGTTTAGCTAGGCTCTGTGCTATGTTTAATGCCCCGCTTTCACCATTTTGGAATTTTTAATCCTTTCTGAACAAGGGTCCCCACCTTTTTCTTGGCACTGGTACCACACATTCTGTAACTGGCCCTGGCTGCCATGGCAGATCCGAAGTAGAGCCTGAGGTGTTGCACTTCTGGCAGGATTCCAGGATTCTAAAGCTTCTGGATCACCCTCTGAGTAGCAAGGCTCAGTCTGCAGTTTGGCAGAGCAGCAACATGGAAGGAATCTGACAGCGGAGCCGAGGCTCCTGGCAGGGGACTGACTCGCCACAAACTGTTAGGTGAGATAAAATTTCTGTATATTTTAAACTTCTGTAGTTAGTTGTAGCAATTTAGTCATAATTAACTAAAAAGTGAAGTAGAGCAAGTCGCACAGCTTGCTCTGTTCTTGGTTTATTTAGACTTTAACAATTTTGGGGAAATGGCTTTCTGTGAGGCGTGCCTGGGAACTCGCCAGCAGGGTCAAACACAAGCCCAGGCTCTCTGGATCCCCTCCTCCCCTGCTGGGGGGTGCTGACTGGAATAGCCTTTAGATCTGGGGATGGTAGGCTGAGTGTGCAGTTAGAGAAGACACTCAGACTTCCCGCCCAGAGCAGGCAGTGCGGCCCTGGATACCAAGAGCTCAGCGTTGCAGTTTGGGGCCAGACCCCGGCTAACAAAAAGTTGTTGGTCATTGCTGTCGTAATTTATCTCCATTGGTGACCTTATGACTCATATGTTCCTTGGATCCCCTAACCATAATGGCCATCGCATCACCCTAATTTTACCACAACTTCTAACTACTTCTTCTGTAGGAAAAATAAGTTATTTTAAGTAAAATATTATGTGGTATGTAGCAGATATACTCTTGTTCTCGGAATGCCACCATGTCCCCAAACCTGTCAAAGCCCTGGAGCATTCCTGTTGCCTTATGGAGCACTGGGCTCCAGAGCAAGTTCCTCTGGTGTGGCATCTGTCTGTGGGGTCACAAGGTTCATGGCTGGTTCATTTCACAAGTCCCCGGTAGTTACTCTGTCCTTCCCAGTTGCACCTGCCTCTCTCCTTTCTTGGCTAGCTAGTGTATTTTCCTCCTCTCTCTTTTATTCTCAGCCAAGAGAATAAGATTCCACCAGTCGCTTTATTTCTCAGTCTATTTACTGTGTCCATGCCTTGGGGAAGCTTGTGCTTTTCCATATGCTTTAGATAGGCACAGAGTATAGTGTATCAGACATGGCTAATGCACTCCGTCATACGCTCTGGCCCCTCCTCATTCTCCAGCCACTGCTACAGGGTGAGTTCCACGGGGCCTTTGATCCTTTTCATGCAGGTGTAGCCTGGCAGCACCTCGCTTTGGGTCTGCTTCCCAACCTCGTACTTAATGTCCAGGGAAACCCCGTGGGTCTCACTTATGCACAGCCACGAAATGCAGGGAAGCGAACATTCGAGGGCCCACCCTTGACAGACACTGGAGCTGGAAGCCCAGATGATAGGCCTTTTAATTTGACTCTGCGGATAGTGCTGAGGCACTTCTTACTCTATTCCTTTGAAGGTCCCGGTGGGATGAGCTCCAGCTAGGAGTCTCTTACTCGTGGCCAGCTCTATGATTCATCCTTGAGTTGGCCTTCCTCTTGCCCTGGGTTACTCCCCAGTCTCTGGGATGCTTTCCAAATAAAATAACTGGTAACCTGGCCTTAGAACTATCGGGAAGTGGCAGGGGAGGTGAGGCGGTGAAGTGGGAGAATTCTTCTATTCTTTGAGGCTTTATGTTCCAGACTTAGTTTGTTATCCAAGATTAAGGGTCTATAAGGTAAGAAATAGATACTCAGCCATTACTGTTGTCTGGGTTTTCTCTCTGCCCACTCTGATGTCCCCAGATCCCCAGAGCTGAGCCCCTTGACATCCCTGCTTGCAGATCAGCCCAGCATGATGTAGAAAGTACTTAAGGATACTCAATCCAGGCAACCCTCCAATACAGTCTTGGGTAGAGGGGATACAAGCACATTACCACTTGCCATATGCTGAATGACCCAAAGGGCCTGGGGTATCAAGGGGATAGAGTGGTCCAGGCAACCTGAGCAAAAAAGAGGGTCTAGTAACTCACACTATGTACAATCTCAAGCCTCCGTAAGACCATAAACTTAATAATAGAAAGTGTTATAGATACATATATATGGAAATATATATATACATTAATATATCTATACTTTCTATATACATATATATACATTAATATATATATTAATGGTTATAGCACCTGGTATTTTTAGGTGATCTCCCATCGAAGTACTAACCAGGCCCTACCCTGCTTAGTTTCTGAGATCAGCCGAGATTGGGCACGTTCAGGGAGGCATGGCCATAGAAAAGTGTCTTATTTATAGAGTGATATAAATATAAAATGTAAGTGACACCAACTCCCGGCCTCCCATTTCCCTGCCCTGGCTCTGGAACTGGCCATGTCCTTCCCAGGCATTCTCCTCTCAGGATGGTGTATCATGCTCTTCCTGGACCATTCTGGGGCTGTGATGGGCTCTCCAGCACCAGCCTGGAAGAGCTGGAGGGAGAAGGTTGGGACCCAGGGCACCATCTGATTAGAATGGATAAAATGCCAAACAGAGTCCAAGCTATGACCAGGCTGGGTGGGGCTTTCTACGTGTCCTCACTAATAAGCTCCTGCCCTCAGAATGGGGCTGTGTCTTGCCTTCATCTCTCCCCCAAACAATTCCACCAGCAATGAAGGCTTTTTTCTCACTGGCCTATTAACTAAGCCCCTGTCAGAAGACTAGAGAGTCTTATCATTATTTATAAATTCTTAAGGAGGTGGTGTAGGTTGAGGGAAGAGTCTCAAGTCAGACTGTCTGGTTGAAATCCTGGCTTTGCCACTCATTAGCTCTGTGACCTGGAGCAAGATACTCTCTGCACCCCAGTTTCATCATCTGAAAAATGATCTATACCATAGAGTTGTTGTGATGCACTAAGAACAGTAAGAGGTGAATAAATGTTAGCCATTATGACTACTGTCATTTTCAATATTCTTCTGGCCAGTCTTCGTAATCACCAGTTCATTTTTTAACCAATAGTTAATATATCACACTGAACATACAGCAAGAGCTTTTCTTTTTTCATAAGGAGATAGTGATAATAGCATTCGTTAGAAAATTCCCTATGCCTAAGAGAACAGATTCTTTTGTTGATTTATCAAGACAATACTATACAAGAATTTTAAAACTTTTGTATAATATGGATATTATCTGAAATGCCTGCATAGTGTTCCTTTTATGGCAATGATACAAATTTAATGAATCATTTTCCTTTTCTACCCTAGACTTTAGTCTACTATTTATAATTTTTTATAAAATATTTTTAAATGAAACAGAATTCATATGCCAATTAAAATGTACAATTAGGTGGTTTTTTTAAAGTATATTTACAAAGTTTTGTGGTCGTCATCTCTGTGTAATTCCAGAAGATTTTCAACATCCCAGAAAAAAGCCTCATACTCTTTAGCAGTTACTCCCCAGTCCACTTTCTTTTAGTCCCTGACAACCACTCATCTTTCTGTCTCTTGGTTTTGCCAATTCTAAACAGTTTATGAAAATAAGATAATGTAATATGTGGCCTTTTGTGTCTGGCTTTTCTTATTTGGCGCAATATTCTCAAGGTTTCTCTATGTTCAGAACTTCATTTTTTATGACTGATAATATGCCATTGTATGAATATATCACATTTTGTTTCAACACTCATTATTTGAAAAAAATATTTAAATTGCTTCCACTTTTTGGCTGTTTCGAATACTGCTGCTCTGAACATTAATGTACCCTTTTCTATAGGCATGAGCTTTGATTTATCTGGATGGGGGACACCGAGAGGCAGAATTGCTGGCTCAGACGGTAACTTTACATTTAACATTTGGGGAACTGCTATGTCTTTCCAATGTGGCTGCACTATGTCCCATCCCCACTAACAATGCATGAGAGTTCCAGTTTCTCCACTTTTTTGCCAACACTTGTTACTGTCTTTGATAATCTCCTTCCTAGTAGATGTGAAGTAGTATCTCATTGTGGTTTTGGTTTGCATTTTCCTAATGAGTAATGATGTTGAACATTTTTTCCATGTGCTTATTGGCCATTTCTATATCTTTGGAAAATAGCTGTTCTAAACTTTTGCTCAAATTCTTTCTCCAACCACTCTTGTCCTTGCCCCATGACTTCATGAACAAAACGGCGTTAGTTGCAGGGTTGAGGTCATGCATGGGCTCAGCTACATGGACTTCCACTCACCAAGGCCAGCTGGCTACAGCCCCCACTGAGTGCCCAATCTACCAGTAGCAGAGACCAATGCCGAGCCCCTGATATGGCACCATTGCCAAGGATGGTCAGTCAGCTACCTAGTGACAGGCTGATCCATTGGACCACTTCCACTATGGAAGAGGCAATGCTTTTTCTTACTGAAATTAACACTCTGAATATAGATTTGCCTTCCCCGAATGCAGGGCTTCTGCCAAAGTCTGTGGACTTACAGAATGCTTTATCCATCATCATGATATTCCATAGAGTTTTACTTGGGATCAAGACTACATTGTATAGCAAATGAAGTATGGCCTTGGGCCCCACTTAAAAAATTCTTTTGTCTACCCCTGAGAAACTAACTCTGACGGGATAGGGGAAAGATGATCCGACAGCAGTGAGTAAAGTGCTGTGAGAGCCAGAAACTCTGCCCCAGATCGTGAGGCATGGGTTACAGGGAAGGCTCTTCGAGGAAGGAGAATTTATATCTGAATCTAAATTCAAGGGTAGTGGAAATAAAGACGAAAGAAACTAATGTGAGTGCCATTCCTTTGGTAGAATGAAAAGGCCAAAACAAGGAAACCACCTAAGTGTCCTTTGATAAAAGACTGAATAAAGAAGACGTGGTGTATCTATACAATGGAATAATACCTATCCATAAAAAAAAAATGAAATATTGCCATTAGTGACAACACGGATGTTTCTTGAGAGTATTAATTATACTAAGCTAAATAAGTGAGATGAAAAAGGACAAGAACCGTATGATTTCACTCATGTAGGATACAAAACAAAAAGCCACAAAGGAACAAACAAAAAGACAAAACTCATAGATAAGACAGAACGGTGGGTACCAGAGGAGAAGGAGGGTGGAGGGAGGACATAGGCGGTAAGAGAATCAAATACATGGTGACGGGAGGAGACTAGGCTTGGGGTGGAGAGCACACAATAGAATATCCATTACAAAGTTGGACACCTGAAATTTATATATTATTAATTGACGTTATTCCTGATAAATTTAATTTTAACACTGGAAAAAAAGAGAAAAGGAACCAGTTACGAATGTCATCAAGGTAGGGGTTGGTGTTGGGGAGGCCAAGATGTCAGTTGCCAGAACTCCTGGGATTAGGCTCCCAAAGTCTAATGGAAAGTGGACACTGAGGTGCAAGCCATGGAGTCAGGGGAGGAGACAGGACACAACTTATTGAGCAGTGAACAGTTGGGGACACAGAGAGGCCTGGGAATAGCGACAATATAATCAGAGAGGTGTCTGCATGACGAAGGGAAGAAGCGGTGGGAGATGTAAATATCAGGTCTGTGTTGTTGCTTCGATATCAGAAGAGAGTCCGTGTGGAGCAATCAGAATTTGGAAATCCTGTGTCTCAGTCAAGGCCACTCAGGAGACAGAAACCAGGCAGCAATTTGAAGAGGGAGGGTTTCGCATAAAGAATTATTAACTGGAAACAGGACATTGACTTCTAGGGGTATTACAGGAAGGAGTAAATCTGGGAAGGACCATTCCAAGACTGAGATTTAAACTTTGTAGTAAAGTGTGTGCCCACTGGACGGCAGAAGAAGTTTGCTGGGTAACACCAGCCAAAACTGACAAGTAAGAAACTAGAGGGCTCTGGAAAGAGGAGTAGGTCTGATAAGGGAAAGAGTTGATGCAGAGTGTTCGTCCTGTATGAAACTGTGTCCTGTACACCCAAACACACATGCACAGGCAAGGTCTTCATATGGGTGTCCAGCTTTTACCCCTTGGTATGAAACGAGCCGTCTTTATATCAAAGAATAACACAGTTTTCAACATTCGAACACTTAAGTGTTTATTAGATACCTATTATCTGGGAGTACCTGGGGGTCTGTAATTCATGGACTTGGTATCTTTGCACTCAGGTGGCTCAAAGCCTTATTTCCTGAGAGCTCAGTACTTGTTGGGCAGGCCGGCAGGTCTGAAGTGATTGGGGTTGTTGCCACTGCGGCCCCATCTGTTGGCAGCCTGGTCAGCCTCTGAGTCCTTCACCCCATGGCCGCTGCTTCCATACTTAAAAAGGTCTGTGACTCTCTGAGCGTTCTCTCTGGCATCGCTGGAATGGAGGAGGGAGGTAGGAGATGAATCACGGATGGTGAGCAACAGACCCACCCTCCCATCTCTCTCCTTTCCAAGGAACTAATGACTCTGAGAGGAGCAAGGATGAAGGCACTGAAACCCTAACCGTGTGTGGGCACAATCCACTCAGCCTAGGGTGATCCCCCTCATTCTGTGTGGACAGCACCCACAGGGGATGGAATCGTCCGGCCCACTAGACTTCATCTGGCTCTATCACCTCTCAGACCCCACAATGGACACAGAAGGGCAGGGTGGACAAGAAGATGAGAGACCACAGTCTCCAGAGGACACCTCTCTGGCCCTGGGCCCCTACTGCCTCTCCAGGTCAGCCCAGCTCTGCTCTCCCATCCCTGCATCTCAGGAGCCCTTGTTACCTGATCACTTTGGCAGCCCAGGCCCCCAGGTCCCTTTTGGGCAGCGTCGTAGTTCCCCCGGGCGTGGAAGTATTTGTCTGAATCTTTTAATTGGCTTCCCTCATGTCAGAGTAGGCTCTCCACATGTCTTTTGCCCCTGGAAAGGAATGAAAATGTAAGATGAAGGTAATCACGTCCTGGCAAATTAGAGGAATAAACATTTTTCTTACACCAATAATATGATTTTAAGCTTTGACTACGCCGTTTGGACATTATACTGAATTGAGACAAACATCCCTTTATTTTTCACTTCCTGGGCTGATGTTGTGGGAGTCACACTGGTACAAGTTATATTGTGTTTGACTCTGTTCTAAGTTCTGTCGCTGCTTCGTTTTTGGCTGTGTGTGATGTATGTAAAGAAGAGGTGGGGTGGTGTTAATGGGTGTTTGGTTGTACAATGAACCTCCACCTGGAAAGATGCAGGGAACCCCCTGACTGTAGCAGGAGAACAAAGCTGATTCTGAGTGAGGTGCAGATGTGTGGGGCTCCCGCCTCCTCAATGGGAGATATTCATCCCTGTGGGCAAAGGGAGGACAGCTTGTCAGGACAACATCTGAACATCCGGGTACATTGGGTACCTGGGCAGCTGTCCAAGTTCACTCAGCTGGTAACAAAGGAAAGTTCCCTTAGAGAGCTGTAAAAAAACGCATAATAGGTGCAGAACAAGGGCAACCGACCCACCAGCTCTAAAATTCCGTGTCCTCCCAATCAAATGGACGAGTGTTGCCTCCCCAGAGTGGTCCTGCAGTGGACCTGAGGAAACACTGTGCCATTCTGAGACCATCGTAGGGGGCAACACACCATCACTACTATGGTCCTGAGGAAGGGTGGGGAAAACTAGTGGGTAGAAGAAATCTGTTCAAAACAGAATAAAATGGCCAAGATTAACAAAAATTAACCAAATAAGAAAAAGAAAACTACAGTGTACAGGTGTAATCATACTTTTAGGTGCTATCTCCATGAGCTAACTTGCCTTCATTGTATGCATGTATTATTTCAGGTGTTCACAAAGGTGGCTTTGTTGACAGGTATCATGTTTTACCTCTATTTATTTCCTCTGAGTCACTGACTTAAATAGACCCTTAGGATCCAGGCCTCCATAATAAGTATTTCCAAAATGTCCAACACATTTTGTCCCTTGTAGACAGCAACCCCATATTGGTTCCCAATTTTTAGCATTCACAAAATCAACTGGGTGCTCCGTGAAGCCTGGATTTCTGGCTCAGACCCAGAAATTGTGACGCAGTGTTTGAGGAACCAGGCATCTGCATTTCTCAAAGCATTCCAGCCCCCACGCATGCTGTCCTTAACTTGTAAACAACTATTTAGAGATATGACAGAAAAATAATAACATCAAATAATTTTGTGAAATAAATTTTTGCTACTTTGCTATGGTTATAGTAAATTTAGAGTGTGGCCATATAGCTATCCCAGTAACCATCACCAGGCAATTCATTGTGCCATTTATTGTGGGGGGAGGAGCTCTGTGGACTTGTCCTCCTAGGTAGCACATCCCCGCTATTAGCCATTTGTTCGGATGAAGAACAGGATGTGTGTTCACAGACCCCTCAGTCTCCCATGCGCGCCTTGTCTGGGAGGCAGCGTAGTCCCGTGCTTAATAGCAAGGTCTGGGCACTCAAGGGCCTGCGTAAATCCTGCTCTTGTTTAGTACTCTTAGCTATCTTAATGTCTTTGTGCCTCAGTTTCTCTGTTAAAGGTTAATAGTACCTGTATCCTACTATGTGTGTTCATTCTCACATGCAAATCTCTTACGACAGTGCCCAGCAGGTCTTAAAATCTCAGTCAATATTGGTTGTAATTACTAAGCGTCTGGGCGGTGGGAAAACACTCCCCACGTGTTTGATGCACCCACTTCATGGCTACCGGAGGTGGATAAATGAGTTGTCCTTCATGTCCCACTTGGGGGTAGTAGAGGCCCACTTGCATTTAGGGAACCTGACCCTTAACTCCCAGATCTCTTCAATACTTAGGCTGAAAGTTGGGGTCCAGACCTGGGGATCCCCGTAGAATAAAGCAAATCTGACTAGAGAAACTAGAAGGTGGCGGGGGGGTTGGTGGGGGAGGACAGCACAGATGTTCTTTAAGGGTATGAACTTAACACTAGGAGCAAATAAGCCTTAGAGATCTGAGCACACTGTAGTGATTATAGACATCAATATTGTGTTATCATCATGAACTTGCTAAGAGTCTAGATCTTAATTATTCCAACTACTAAAAAGAAAGGATAATTATATAATACTAATGAGATGCTAATTATTGTTACAAATGCAATCATATTACAATATCAAAAAAATTGTACACTCTAAATTTACACAATGACATATGTCAAGTATATTTCAATTAATAAGTGCTGTTATAAATAGAGCACTCCTTTTCCACCCACTGTGGCATTTGCTCAGTGGGGATGTGGCCTCTGCTCAGGTAAAACTTGGGGCCAGCCAGATATAGGACCCCTGGCCACAGTCTTAGTTCCTTACCTTGACCAGCTTCCTTGAGAAAACTTGCCCATCTCTGGCTGCTGACACCCAGGACCAGGGAGCAGAAAATGATGATCACGGTAAGCTTCATCCTGCTGCAGATTTGAAAGAGACGCGCCAAGGATGATGCATGTTACGTTTGGGTTGAATTCAGGTTTTTCAGGGAGTAATCTGACTCATGTTGTATTCGAAATATAAACCCCACACTATTTTATTTATATATATATATATATATATATAAATTTATTTATATTTATTTATTTATTTATTTTTATTTATATTTATATATGTATAATATATACACTTGTGTATACATATGTGTGAATATGTAGATTGTTGATATATAGAGACAAATAGATAGAAATTCAGAAGATTCGGTTCATCATTTCCGTATCACACTGGCATCCCAGTGATTTAATGTATGGGAAATTGCAACCGGTTTTTAAACCCATTTACATTTCAATCTTCTTCTGTCAGTCCTGAAACCCAACTTTACATGAAGTTTCCAAAAGGCATTTGAAGATTTTGTGACTGCTATACCTCTCTGTAACATGAGATGAGTTACTCAATCCATAAATGTAGAATGCCAGCTCTACCTATCACTAACTCACGCAGAAATAGCGTGTGGTAAAATCTCTACCCCGAACGTATTCACACCTAATTGTCAGAAAAGCATATTCAGCAAAGGCACAGAGAACGGGGAAGCAGAGAATCTGCAAGGAGGAAAGTTCTAGCACCTCATCTTGGCTCTTTACTCCTGCTGACACTCTTGGTGAAGCTGAGCTGCGTGTCCGCCCGTCTGGGAGATGAACCTGGTGCTTTATGTACTGACGTTTTCCTAATGGAACAAATGAGAACAGAGGTTTGAAGCAAAACACTGAGATGTGGGAAGTTCCTCTTGGTCAGAACACAGCTTCCAGAACACGATGGTCGTTTGTCACACACATCCAATTTTCCCAGATTTTGCAACCTGGCAGCTTTCAGGAATGTAGCAAGTTGGGATTTTCTGCTCATTTCTAGTCTCGCACCTGGTGGGGAAGGTTTTTCTCCCCTACACAACGATGTATTGACATTTGCTGTGAAGGATAATCAATATTAAAAGAGATTTCCTTAAAGGATGCGAGAATACTGGGCAAATAGAACAGCAGAATGGGCTCCTGCAAGGAACAGCTCAGGAGGAAGCTGGGAACCCAGTGTTCGACATCAGGAAAAGAGAGACAACCCAGAAAAATAAAACTTCCAACACCCTCCAGGCGTGGACTCAGCATTGGCAAAGGGAGTCCTCCAGACTCGTGTACTCACGATCAGTTGCTACTGAAGGTCAAATGGCAGTTTATGTCCGAGGACACTGAAATCCAGCAATATTGAATAGTAGTGTTGAAACTCGCTACAATGTCCTGTAGAAATGACACAGCATAAAAATGAGCCGGAATGGTCCACTGGCTGCCAAATTACCAGAATAGGAGAATCAGGAAGGATGCGAAGAAAGCCGGCATGCAGCAGAAGAATGCTGCTAGGCTGGGATGTTAGAGGAAAGCTGTTTCAACCAGAAAAGCAGGACTGGAATTTACTGTGGGAGATTAGTAAAATAATCTTGGGTAGAAATTTCATGCAGGTGCTATTCCTGCGATGAAGTTCACGGTGCAATCACCTGCCACCTCTCTGCCCCTTCATCCATTGGGGAAATGTGTCAGTTTTTTGGATTTCCCTAGAGAAGAAAGAATTATGGGTGCCTAAGGTGGCAGAGATGATGGGGAATGCAGAGGATAGATGTGGTCTTTCTCATAGTGGGATCCCGGGTGGGGACCTGAACATAACAGTAGCCCAGGGAGTACCCGTTCAGGATTCTGCCTGGAGTGCTTGCCGGGAGACGAGGCATGTCAGCAGTGCACTCGAGAGTAGAGAAGCATCTCCAAGCAAATAGTGGAAGCTTGAGAGCTGAGATGTAACAAGGTGGTAATTAAGAGCCAGGAAGGAGGTGAGTCTTGTGCTCAAGCAGTAACCCAGAGAAGAATGAGGACAAAGTACTCGTTCCAACTTGTTATAAGACTAGAGGAATTATGAGTAGGACACGAGAAAGAGGAGTGGTGACCCAGGATGAAGCAAATCCGCCCCGGATCACGCTAGTTCGGGAATCCTTGCGTTAGATTAGATCCTGCGAAGATTAGGAGCGATGCCTCTTTCTGGGTCTGGGTCATCTTTCAAGTCATGTGGCATAATGAGATGAAAGTGGTAAGACAGGTGATGGTCAAGGACTTCCCTGTGCCTTTGGTTCTTATCCAAAGCAATGGTAAGCAACACTCGGACATTCCCCTCACAACTTCCATTCCGGAGGAGATGGATTCCCCGTGGTCTGCATGGCGTATACATAGGTCCCTGAGCTTTTGGCTCACTCGGTCCTAGAAGTGGACATGGCAGAGGAAGGGGGCAGCTGTCAGCCAACATTGGTCACGGATGTGCTTGGAGACTGCTTCACAGAGAGGGCATCTGATGTCCAGACTCCCTTTCTCTTACTTTCCTCAGGGCAGAAATCGTGGGCCAGTGACCACATTCTGTTATAACTACTGGACTCCCTCTCTGGACATTCAGTGCTGGAAATCCTCTCCCCACTCTCTCACATCATCAGATCATTCTCTTCTTTGGTAGAATCATCAGAGGGAGAGCTAGTGCAATTTCTAGACACCGGGAAGAACTAACTCCTCACAGGAACTTGGACAATCATTGCACGTTCTCTTCTTTTGTCACTTAATGTATTCTGTCTTCTGAGAAGGGACACACAGTTTCTTGCATGTCCATGTTTAGAACAATAGACAATAGTGGCAGTCAGCTATTTCCACTTGTTTCTGATGTAAAAGAAAGCCATGCCGTCATGGTAATAGAGAATCTGCAGCCCTTAAAGGGATTTCCCAAAAATTTTTATTTAAAAATTCCATTAGAGAATTAATAACATCAGCTCCAGTCCTGGTTTTCAGAGCCAGTCTCAGCGCCTATTGTCCCAGTCTAATCGTTATTAGCGACACCTCTTTTCACTCTGCAAAGTGACCTGGTTTATCTACTGAAGGAGGTGCTACCCCTACTCTGATAGCCATGTGTGACCAGGCTATTGGGGAGCCTAAGAGATCTCCATTTTCTGATACAATTAATTTAAGTGAAAGAGAAGAACAACAGTGCTATTAGAAATTAGAAAACTAAAGTAAAAAATAAGCCCCACGGTATCCCATGACCAAGAATGGTACCTGAGGCCTAAGTCCCAGACTCAGGGAGAGTAGGTAGAATGATGTGACTATAAAATGAAGAAAGTAATGGTATCAGCCTCGTAGGGTTGTTGTCAGGATGAAATGACAACAGGATGAAATGTGCAAAGGACTTGGGTCAGTTCTGGGCACATATAAAACGCTTAACAGATTTTAGCTCTCCTAGCTTAACCAAGAAAATTCATAATAATTTGCATTTCAGAAGACAGAAAGATTAATTATATGTTGTTACCGGTAACACAGGATTAACACAGTAGTTAGGCTACCTATCAGAATTACAGATTTAAAGATCAAGTTTTCATTTTATAGGACATTCCCCCAACGTTAATGAGCGCCTTGTCCAACAAAGTACATTGACACCAATGTCATTGCAGATTGATCCATAACAGCCCTAATTTAAAAGCTTAATTACTCAATCGCATAGAATATTTACATCATGGGATATTACACACCAACAAACAAGAACAAACAGTTGATATAAGCAACAATGAATGAATGAATCTCACAGATACAATGTTGAATGGGAAAAGGCCAGATACGAGGAGCACATATTGCATAATTTTTTTTTTTAATTTGAAGATCAAAGGCAGACAAAACTACTCTATAGTGGGAGAGGGAGATCAGAACAGGGGTTACCTTTGGTGGGGGACTGGAACTGGGAGAAGGCATGAGGCATCTTTTGGGGCACTAGAAATATAATACATCGTAATCCGATGGTAGGAACGTAGAGGATTATATATACATATGAAGTTACTGAGCTAAACAGTTTACTGTATACAAGTTATATTTCAGTGAAAAAGGTTTCAGAAGAAGATTAGTGGGTAATAGATGCTGTAAACAGTCCAAGTCAGGATGAGCTGCGGGGGCCTGAATTGCTCAATCAATATATATTTATTGAGTCTTGATATGACTTACACATCGAGGACTTTATAAAACTAACTCATTTGGAAAAAAAAGAGATAATGATGGATAGTTTTAATTTTTTTCACATGCTTATTCTATGAAATATTTCTTACTAATTTTCTGTCTTTATTATTTGGTGATTCTGTTGGATAGTTTCTTTGTCAGGGCATAATGACTGCTTTTTTTTTTCATGCCTGCTTTACATTCATTTTATGTTTTTCAGATTGATGAGCATTGTCTCCAAACACCTGACAGATTCTATCACCAGGTCTCAGCAAAACCCCAGACATTTGTTCTCATTGCTGCTGTGCATAAATAATCTGAGGCGTTTGTTTAAAATGCTAATCCCTAGCCCCACCCTTCCAAGATTCTGACTCTGGAGCTAGGAGAGGAGGCTCAGGAATGCACCTTTTCCTACAAGCACTGCCAGCCAAGTTAAATGCGGGTGGGCCATAAAACAAATTCTGACATACATCGCTCTGAGGAAGGACATATTCTTTGTTAGGTGCAGAAAAACGTAGCCACTGCCACCAAAACCCTTTTTAGAAACTACTATAAAAAGAATATCATGAAAAGAATATTGCATGAAGTTCAAAAGGCAGAAAAAATGCATTTATCACATTTCAATAGAAAAATTATTTAAAACTTCACTTTGAGAATTAATAACATCAGCTTCAGTTCGGATGAGCACTCCTCTTTCTGATGTGCTAACAACAAGTAAAAAACTGAGCAGAATGCAAAATCGACTCTTCTTGGATTCATAAAAGAGGTGAGGACACAGGACAAACTGCTGCCCCCAAGACAAGAGAAATAGTCCGGAGGATTGAGGGATCAAACTCACTCTAGCAGAGACTCAGTAGCAGAAACTGCTGGGGCACCAGTGTCTGGGTAGGAAAACTTGAACTGGAATTGATGAAGGCTCAGTGGGGGAAACTCTGAGAGTTAAAACCTCCAGGGGAACCCAGGCATAGGGGACCCACCACAATATCCTGAGAATTACCTTCGGGAGCTCAACCAGGTTCTCACAGACAATGTCTTAGAAAAATCCCCTCTGGCTGCCAGCAGAGGGAGGGGAAAGGAACCATTCTGAAACCCATCAGAGCTCTCTGTTCTTAACCTGACCCGCCCTCAGGGGAAACTGTATTATCAGAGCATAACTGATCAGGGGAAGAGAAATAAGCATGCTCTAGTTATCCTGCCCGTCATGAGTGAAGAGGAGAAAACTGAGAAACACTTGTGAAATTCACATTCCAGAGACACAGGCTTATTAATGAGTGAGCCATAATCATAGGATGATGGGAGGCTCCCCTAACCCCGACACATCACCACCATAAGGGCCTGTATACAGTAGGGACTTTTACCCAGAACATCACGTCTGGCTGTCAAGAAAAAATTACAAGGCATATCAAAAGGCAAAAATAAAAAACAAAAACAAAAACAAAACAACAACAAAAAAACACCCATGGCAATTTGAAGAGACAGAGCAAACATCAGAATTAGACATGGCGGGGAGGTTGGAATTACCAGACTGGGAACTTAAAACATTTATGATTAATATGCTAAGGACCCTATAAAGAAAGTAGACAGTATGCAAGAACAGATGGGCAATGGAAGCAGAGAGGTAGAAATCCTAAAAAAAATCAACAAAAATGCTAGACGTGGAAAACACTGTAACAGAAATGAAGAGAGCCTTTGATGGGCTTATTAGTAGAACGGACGTGGTTGAGAAAGATATTCTGAGTTAGAGTATATATCAATAGAATCCTCGAAAACCAAAAAGCAGAGAACAAAGATCGGGAAAAAAACAACAGAAAACAGAAATTCCAAGCGTTGTGAGACAACTATAAGAGGTGTAACATATACTCTCAGGAATATCACGAGGAGAAAAGAGAGAGAATGGAGCACATATCTGAAACAATAACGATGGAGAATTTACCCACGTCAGATATCAAGCCACAGATCTAGGACGCTCAGAAAACACCATGCAGGGTAAATGCCAAAAAACCTTACGCTTAGGCAGAGACAGAAAATTGAAGATAAAGAAAAATTCTTGAAAGAAGCCAGAGGAAGGAAAAACTTTGCCCGTAGAGCAACAAAGATAATATTATATCCAACTTCTCATAATCCACGCAAACAAGAAGGGAGGGGAGTGAAATATTTAGGGTGTTTAGAGAAAAAACTCCACATCCTAAATTTTGTACCCCGTGAAATTGTACTACAAAAGGGAAGGAGAAATGAAGACTTTCTCAGACAAACAAGGAATTGAGGGTATTTGTTGGCACGGACCTGCTTCATAAGAAGCATTTGAAGAAGTTCTTCTGAGAGGAGAAAAATAATAAGGGTAGAAACTTAGTTCTACATAAATCAGAACCAATTTGGTGCCTGGTGGGAGCGCTCTTCCTGACTTGCACATGACCACCTTCTCGCTGTGTCCCCACGCAGCAGAAAGAGAGAAAGCAAGCTCTCGGGTATCTCTGGTATTATAAGGACACTAATCATATTTGACCTGCATTCCACATTCACATTCATGACTTCATTTAACCTTAATCAGTTCCAATCACACTGGAACTTAGGACTTCAACATATAAATTTTGGAGGGTTGTGAATAGCGGCGATAGAATTCAGTCCATTGCGCTGCCTCTTCCACAGCTGGTTTCCCGGAACTTCAGAGGCATTCTACCTTCTGCTCCGTGTGGTCTTGAGTTTGCAGGAACCTAGCAGCATTCCCAGGGAGTTCAACTGCAACCCTGGGCAGTATCGTGCCAAGTTTCATTGGCACCTCATGGGGGGAGTTATTGTTTGCCAGCTCTGTCTTCTCATGCCCAGCAATGTTTATCAGCCTTTCACGGGGCATTGCCCTACTGTACCCTTAAGAAAACGTGTAAAGACTTCCCGACAAGATCCAGATCTCGGCCTTGGGTATTCTTTAACCCATTTGGAATCGATGCTATTATTGCCTGATAATCCTTTTGTTAAAATTTCCTATCTCAAATTGACAACTGGTGTCCATTTCCAGACGGGACCTGACAGACAGAGGAGTCTTCTCCGTCCTGCTCTTTCACTGCCAATTCCACAGGTGCGAGCTGACTGACGTGCAGAAGCCGTGAGGAAATATTTACAAGTAACGTGGCCTCATATCCTCACTTAGGCTTGAAATAAGACAGTGAACACAGAGTGGAGACAAACTGCTTTGGAGGCATTTCTTAGATGGCACGGACAGAAATTGGTTGATAACTGGGTTTGTAGGTGTTGCCGAGCAATGGACAGAAGATCAAGGTGGCAGTTGCTGGGGCAGGATTCCTCAGTCCAATCCTCCCATGGCCGTGTCCCCTTCCCCAGTGTCTGACACCACCAAGGAACTTACCCTTAAAGGAATTAACCCTGGACAGAGAAGGAGGCAAGCCCAAGTGGCAGGGAGGAAGGAGGCCTGACACGGAAGGGGCTAGAAATGACATAAATATAACGAGAGGGGCCGATAAAGGGGAATGGGTCTGATTAAGGGAACACTTGTTGCACGGTGTCTGCCCTGTACGGCACTAAGATTGTGTCTCCTACACACAAACACACAGACATAGATGAGGCCTTCATGCGTGTCTTCAGACGGGTCTTCACACTGTGGTACCAAACGGGCAGTCCTTACAGCATAGAATGACGCACAGTTTTCAACACTCAATCTCTTAAGCATTTATTAGACACCTATCATATGCTCTCTATCAGCACCTAGAGGTATACAACTCAATGACTCAGGGTTCACAGCCCCATCTCCTGAGAGCAGAGTGAGGAGGAAGCTCACTTGTACTTGTCGGGCAGGCCGGCAGGTCTAAAGTGATTGGGGTCGTTGCCACTCCGGCCCCATCTGTTGGCAACCTGGTCGGCTTCGGAATCTTCCACTCCGTGGCCGCTGTCTCCATACTTGAAAAAGTCTGTGACTCTCTGAGAATTCTCTCTGGCATCGCTGGAATAGAGCAGGGCAGGTAGGAGATGAGTTAGGGATGAGGATCAGAGCCCCACCCTCTCATCCCTCACCTTTCTAAGGGATTAATGACTCTGAGAGAAGCCAGGAGGGAGGCATGACAACCCTGACCCTGTGTGGGCACAGTCTGCTCTGACCGGGGCGAGCCCCCTCCCGCTGGCTGGACGGCACCCGCAGGGCAGGGCAGGAATCAGTCCTCATCCTCAGGTTTTCTTTTTGGGGACAGGCCCATATGTCGTCATAAGTCATACTATGGCTCTACAGGCAGCTCAGGCTCTGCACTGGGCATCGATGGGGAACCTGGACAGGATGGACTTGAGGAGGAGTCCACTGGCCCTGCAGGGTCCTTCTCTAGGGCCTACTTCCTCCTGATCCCCAAAAGCAGCCCAGCTCTGCTCCCCCATCCCTGCATCCCCAGGAGCCCCTGCTACCTGATCACTTCAGCCGCCCAAACGCCCCCAGGTCCCCTTCGTGCAGCGTCGTAGTTCCCCCGGGCATGGAAGTATTTGTCTGCGCCCTTGTAATTGGCTTCTCTCATGTCAGAGTAGGCTCTCCACATGTCCCAAGCCCCTGGGAAGCAAAGGGCACGGCAAAGGGATACCAGGTGAAGAAAAGACAGTGACACCCCTTAGAGAAGTATCAAGGAATGAGTAATGGACCATTGACTCAAAGCACATTGTTGTGACTCGTGTCTCTCTGCTTGTTGTGGGATTAAATGGCGTCCTGAAAACTTTCTAAATGGACTGTACTGATGATGTAGGTTGTAAGCGCTAGGGCAGTGGTCCTTTTCTCAGTCTTGGATCAACTTTCTAATCCCTGGGAAGGTTTGAAAGTCTGATGCCAGGTCACATCTCAGGCAATTATCTCGGTCCCTCTGGGGATGGGTACCAGGCGGCAAAGGTTTTTACCGTGTTCCAGGTGATTCCAATACGTAGCTGAGATTGATAACTGCCGAGCTTTAGGCAGTGATTCTCACCGGTATCTACCTGACAAAAGCTGCGGCCTCATGCACAGCTGGGTTCAAATTCTTCTCGGCCACCTGCTGCCTGGCGCTCAGGCCCTGGCCAATGCACTCAGCTACTATAAGCCTTCGTTTTCTCCCCTTCCAAGCTGGGGCAGCTGCCTGCCTCATCAAACTATTCTGCAGTTAAAGCGGGCGACTGACTGTTTCAGCTTGACCGGAGCTGTCCCTGTTTGCCTAGAACTGTCCCAGTTGCACTAAAAATGTCGTGGAAAACTCTTGAGACCTGTGCAAACCAGGAGAGTTGCTTGCCCAAAAAGACAGGAAGTGCCGAGTTCCTAGTGCAGGCTTGATGCCTGCTGCCAGCTCCCTTTTTGTCAGTTAAAGGCTAGAAATGGCAGGAAACAGACTAAAGCGGGGGCAGTGTCACTGACTGTAGGTGCCTTGGCAAGAGCTAACTCGACCGTCTCTCTAAACTATCCCATTAGGAAATATAGGGAAGTGAGGGGGATGGGAAAAAGGAAGGAAGGATGGAAACAACGAAGGAAGAGTGGGAGTGAGAGGAGGAGGAAAAAAGATGGATAGCTTTAATCATAATTGATGCAATTAGTTCAGAGTGAAATTTTATACCTTTTCAAGACTTATTTTGTGTCTTTGAGTCAACTAACATTTGAGATGGGGGTGGATTGTTCTTTCCCTAATAAGTGCTTAAAATAAATTTTGTGGTTTTTGATCACTTTGATGGAAAGCACCCCACACACCTGGCACGTTCTAGCACGTGAGCCAGAAGCCTCAAGCCTTAAGGGTGCTCAGTTAAATCCCAGTGTCCCTCCATTGATCTTACCCTGAGCAGCCTCGGTCATGAACGAAAACCAGCTGTTGACCCCCAGGACCAAGGAGCAGAAAACGAGGCCTGTGAATAGCTTCATGGTGCTGGAACGAAAGGGGAGGGTCAGGGAGACACAGACAAGACTGGCACACCCCTCGCTGGGATTCATGTGTCAAAGCGGGACGGTTTGTTCATTTCTATTTGTTCTCATTAGACTCTACTTGTCCATCCAGAATCATTGCGGTAGGACCTCACTCAAAACCACAGTCCTCGATTCTGGACCCATCAGCCTGAACCCAGCATGGTCCAACAGGTCATCAAGGTGGCATTAATGGAAGAGGACAGCAGTTAGAACCAGATAGGCCTCGCAAAGCAGTCTTAATCAAACGTCATTAAACGAGACACTCTGGAAGCCCAGACCTCATGCAGGACAAATACAAAACAGAATAGTTATTTTAAAATAATGTACAATCTTGTAGGGAAAGAGAAAACAGAGTAAACTTTTTAAAATCAGTTGACATGTTAGTAGCCCCTCACCTGATTTCTGTTGGAGCAGAGCTGCTGGTCCCTGGCTACTGGGGAGAGTGCCTGGTATTAATACTGAGCCCTCTGTGCTGGGCTCATGGGGAGGGAAGAAAGGCCAGACTTGGCACCTGGGGAAAGTCTCTCCAGGTCATTTCCCCTAAAAAATTACAAAAGAAAGCTTCCTGGACACTGATGGCTGTCTTCGTCCACAGGTCATTTCGCCATTGTGCAACTCTGAGGAAAGCAGATAGACCAGCTCTGCCTTGGCAACAGCCAAGGTCAGGAGGATGGCTCTGCTGTCAGAGTTGGAGGGGCTGAGGCAGGGACACCTGGATTGACTGGGGAGCATAGGGATGGACACCTGGGACAGACTGCTGGAAGGTGTGCAGTTAGAGCCGTGGTCCCCAACCTTGGCACCAGGGACTGATACTCCTATGAGAATCTAATGCCTGATGATTGAGAGGGAGCTGAGGCGGTGATGCTAGTGCTGGCGAACGGCTGCACATACAGATGAAGCTTCACACACACCTGCTGCTCACCTCCAGCTTGGCCACTGTTCCTAACAGGCCACTGCCACTGACTGGCACTGGTCAGCTGGCCCAGGGGTTGGGAATCCCTGACCCAGGACCTTTCTTTACTGGTCATCACGATGGTCCCTGTTGGGCCAGATGTCAGATATGTCAGAAATGAAACCCTTTGAGTTCATGTGTAAAGCTCTGAGTTTCAAAAAGGACAGGCTGGGCTAGAAAACCTCACGGGGGCCCTGGATGGCCTTTTCCAACACTCTGTCTGCCTATGCTAAGCTTTCAGCTTGTAGGCACTAAAATTCCCCCTCAGCTGGCTCAGCCAGTGAGGAAGGTATTATCTACCTGGCTCCTTTATTTTAACTGGAATTCTGCACAGATTGTGACCAGTGGTTACTAATCTTATCGTGGTGATTACATCGTAACATATATACGTGTCAAATCATTATACTGTACATCTGAGACTGATGTAATAGTGTACGCCAAGTATAGTTTAAATTTTTCTTAATTAAAAATGAAAATTAATCTTGTCTCTTTGTTGGGGGCTATCAAGTGGAGGGACTCTGCTTCCCCTCATCCAGTCCTGGAGACCCCTCATAATGGCCGTGAAAGTGTTTAGGTGTCAGAACTGTTGGGGCCCAGGGCAGGCCGCTCCAAGATATCTCACGATGGTGTATTGATTACTTTGAATTAAAGCTACTTGACGAGATGCCAGTGTAGGAAGGGCACATCAACCCTCCCTTGTCTCTCTGAATGCAGGAAATAACTCTCCCCTGTATAAGTGGCCCTCCCTGCCTCAGGGGGATTGAGAAAACTGCCCTTATCACCAGAGCTGAAGAATTCAGGGTGGAAAGCCTGTGTGTACAAACCTTGTTATTTCTTTACTGAATTACTTCTCCAACTCAAACGTGGCTTAGATTCCTCACTAATGAGCACCAAAAATTAAGTTTTTTCTGAATCCTGTCAAATCTTCACAAATTTATTGTTTCCTTGTTCAAAAAGTATAAAAAGGTAAGTGGTTCGAGCATTTGTCTAAACATCATTTATGATCTCCCATGTCCACTCATTACATTGGCTTTTCTCCTGTTAATCTGGTCTATTATTAGTTCGGCCATGAGAAGTCAAGTGGGGTAGAGAGCTGAATTTTCACCTCCCCAAGAGAACTAAAGTTTAGGCTCTAGGAAACCTATGGAAGGATGGAGGGAGGGAACATCCGTTATGGGAAAATGGCAGCCCGAGTGGGGAACTGCTAGGTCCCAGTCAGAAGAATAATGGGTTGGGGGGCGGAAGGGAGCTCTTTGTGTCCCATACAGGAGGGGTGTGAGGTGTCACCGTCTGCTCTCTTGTCACTGTGATTTGAAAATGTCAGCAGTGACAGGTCCGTGAGGTCAAGCCTGTACATATATATAAATAAAGCCTCTAGCTCTCAAGAGAAAATATCCCTTGTGCCTCATCCAAACTGAAAACAGTCCAGGAAGAGAATTCTAGAAAATGTAGCTCAGCCTAGACAAATCAATTTTGTTCCAAGCAGCCTGAAGACGGAATGAAGAGAAAGGCTTATTCTCTGCCTGAAACAAAATGGAATTTATTTCTCCTTCTTCCCTGTGCTGGATTTTTTGGACTACCATCTTATCTCCCTGCCTGTTTAGACAACTGCTACCTTGTTATTTGCCATTGTGTGAGATACAGGGTATCAAACTCTCAAACTCATGGTTTCACTAAGAAATCTAGCATATGGGAGATGAAGGCTATGTCAAGATTTCTTTTGACTTTAGAAAGTTTGATTGTATGTATTTATACCATTTGGGAAGAGAAGATGACAGTTACCCCCATTATAACGTTATTACCAGGGCAACAAATCGTTCCTTAGGACCACCGCACTGACTTCTTTTTTTGGAGGTTAAAAGTACGGGAAATGCCAACGATGTCTGAAGTCCATTTGCCTTATGAGACAATTAAAATAAAACTCTCTTTAAGGACCAAAATGAATTTAAATTAACAACTGAAACCACATCTGTCTTTTCACACACACACACACACACACACACAGAAATTAAAACACCAATGACCTAATTATTCAATCATGAATCAGCCCATAGTAGGTGTTTTGTGTCAATCCACAACAGTATTCTAGAAAGTCAGACACAAATTTCATTTTCTTTTTCTACTGCAACAAGTGTGTATTGTAAATTTTAAAAATTAAGAAAATTGTTACACATAATAAATGTACATACTTTTGTATAATAAAATATGTAGGAATTTTGATGACAGAATAAATGAAAAAGTACGTAGCTCATATTTATCTGTGTCCAAATTCAAGGAACTAGGTGAGTCTCTTCTACTTGGTACTGGAAATTCTGTACACGGATAGTTGCGAACAATGGTCTGAAGCTATAGATGATGCAATGTTTTGAAACACACACGTACACAAAATGAATGTCTGTGTTGCTTTACTTTCTATCATTCAAGCCCTGAAAATACGAGACCGTGTTTGCAGCTATATGTTTGAATGGATATTAATGTTTGTTTGATCACTCACTAGCAGCGCACATCACTGTCGTCTGTATGATCTAAACGTAAAGGTGACCATAGGTAGTGACATGGAGAGGTACCATTTAGTAACAGGAGAGACAGCAGAGTATCTGGGAATAAATGCAGCTCGGTCAGTGGATTTGGTGCTGAGAGCCCGTGGACTGTCATTTCTGATTGCTTCTATTTGTCAGTGAAACAAAACATCTTCAACTGAGAAGATGGAGGAGGAAGAGGTGTTTGAAATTCCAGGAGAGAAGGGCACTGTGTAGTATTAGTCATTGAGAGATGAGCATAGGCCTTGTTTACATGTAAGAATGATTGAACCTATTGTCACAAAAATATATGAGAATATATTGAACCACCACTTCCATGGAACCACCACTTCCATGTTGTCATTACACTCCATCATCTGGATTACTGTGACGAATCCCCCACTGGCTTCCATGTGTCCACCTTTGCCCCCACTAGTCTCTTCTTGATATAGCAACCAGACATTAAAACACAAGATAGATCATGTCGTTAGTCTCTACTTAAAACCTTCCAGAGGGCCTCAGTTTGACCCACTGTTGAAGGCAAAGCCCTACAACGGCTTACACGACTGCGCTCGACCTCACTCACCCCTCATTGCCTACTTCTCTCCTCTCACTCGTTTTTCCCAGACACACTGCTCTCCTCCCTGTTCTTCAAACAGCCTAGACACATCTCACCCCAGGGCACTGGATCAGTCATTTCTTTTATCAGGAAAATTCTTTTCCCAGATAAATATCTGGGAATAAATTCTTATTTCAGACGGTCGGACAACAGAATCCACATCACTAAGAGTGTTGGCAGTTAATATGTTGGAACGAGGGCTGTGGGTGTAGAAATTTTCCATGAAGGTGCGAGAGGAGTGTGGATATATATTAACCAATGCAATAGAGAGATGCTTTGTCCCCAAACATTACTAATCAGAAGCATCTGGTGGACATTTTAAGAATGCAGATTCCTGGACCAGACTCCTGAAGCTTCTGATTCAGCAAGCGTGGAGTGGACTTCAGGAATGCCTGTGGTTGGAAATCTCCCCGTTTTGGAAAGGACCTGTGCAGATTCCATTGGTAAGGCTGGAGAGAGCGTGGTTAAGAAATTGACAGGGACTGTGTTTTAATGTCTGGTTGCTATATCGAGAGGGACTAGTGGGCCAATGAATATAGAAATGGCAGTGAGGAGTAAAGAGGATGAAGATCCTGTCCCATTCTACTGTTAAGAGTAGCAGGACATGAAGCCTGTGGGAGAAGGCAAGAAAAAGGGGAATCGACATGGAAAGGCAAGTTTCAATTTTTGTAACAAGAGAAGGAAATGGGCAAAGATAAAGGGAAATATTCGCCACAGAGCCTTCTCACCCAGCGGGGAGGAAGTAGTGGAAGGGCAGGTGTGCCGTAGAGAGGGTCGAGTCTGACCCATAGAGAAATTTGGTTCCGTGATGCGCAAGCAGGGACAGATAACGGGGTCAAGGAAACAGTGGTTTATCATACTGGTTAGCGAGAGCAGGCTAGGATCATTTATTGCTTTGGGGTTGGGCGTGGGGTGCTGTGCTGTGGAAGGCTGGTACTTATCAGCTATTAAAACTACCTCCCCATATTCCAAATGGACTGTGGAATGAACAGCAAAGATGCCTTCAGATCTCCTCCCAAAGGTGCTGAAGTCTACCGTTAACAGAAGTTCTAGAGAGAATGGTGGGCCAAAGGAGGAGAGTAGGGGAAAATGTGGTTAGTGAGGTAGGTAAAGTATACTTTAACACATTTTTAATATGAAAAATATAAAAATAAAAAGTTAGTTTTTCAAGCTGATAAAGCATTCAGGCTTGGAGACAGGAGCTTAAGAGGCCAGGTCGTTCAACTTTTTGAGATATCTAATTAGCGGAAAGAGGATCCAAGTCTTCTCCCTAGGGTGGGGTGCTTTGAATATCTACAAATTCATCTTTCGTAGAGGCACAGCGAATTCATTCTTTCTAACACGTACCCCACGACTAACATGACTCTCCTTTACTCATTAAGAAACAATCCACTTGCAAAGCCCTTTCTGACGGAGAAGCTGCAGAGAATATCAACAGCTCACTCAAGAACTAGAACCAAGGCGCGCCAACGCCGTGTGCCAGTGCCCTCTCTGCTCCAGCTCCTTGCCCCCATACCTTAACATGTGTTCCTTTCTGGAAATTGTCCACCCCTTAAAAAGATGAGTGAGTTACGGTAACTCCAGGTTGGATGATTTAGTTCAGGAGAATGCCATCGGACACAGCTCTCTCAGCTTCTGGCAGTAGAAACCCGGACTTTGGCCCATTCCATTGTTCCATGCTTATTTCTGACAGAAAGTCCTGTTACGAAACATCAGAACACCTTTCCAGTAGAGGTTGTGACACTGAGTTCCCATCGCAGATCCTAAAACCAGCCAACTTGACTTGCAGGCAGCATGGCCTAGAAGTTAAGAGCCAAGTCCCGAATAGAGAAAGACTTAGCATGACTTCTGCTCTGTCATGTACTCATATTGTGGAAGAGCATTTAATGACCTGGAGAAGAGGAGATGATGTCCCAAGGGAAAAAGAGTGCGGTACAATTCGATCTCCTTCTGATTTAAAACATTTTCCCACTGTGACACGCAACTTGGGAAGTTGCATGTCAAACAATGCCCATGTTTCTAGGGCTTTCAGAGTTCCATGTAATGGCATGTTTATTCATTTACTCATTCATCAGGTCTTCATTGAGTGCCTTCGATGCGCAGCTACTACACTAGATGTTGGGCATGCATGGAGATGGGGTAGGGGGAATAACCAGATGCAGACTATGCCTTCATGAAAACGAGACTTGTACTTGCAGAGAATAATGATTATAGATGCACAGGGTGAAATCTCTTACTTATTCGATGATAAAATCAGTCAGATTTCAGTAAATAAATGGGAAAGATTATGTGTACAATAAATACAACAAAACAGAAGGTAAGGTGTCAGTAATCATCTTAAGATTGTGGTCTCCCACCAGGAGCGATAATCCCCAGGGTCTAACATCATGACTCATCCTATCCTGTCCTTCTTAGAATTAATAAAATCAGGCTCAGCTTTCAAAAGGTTCCCTGTCCGTTATGGCCCTCCCTCAATCAATTCTTGGAATTGGGAGGACAGCAGAAATTACACCCTCCCCGGTTCTTCTACTGTGCAAACTGGTTATCAGGAATGAAAAAGACCTGAGTATTTAATTAAGGGTAGGGACTCCTAATTCTGTTTGGTGTATATCCCTTCTTACAAAGCCCACGCCCTCCTCATGCAGAGAAATATCTGTCTTCCTAGCCTGGCGTCCAATTTGCATTGTCTAGGCACCAGGAAATGCAGATTCAAATTTTTCTGTACTTAATTCTATCTCTTCCTCCAGAGCTTGTTGGCTGAGGTCCATTGCTCCTCTGAAGCCTCCCGGACTCTACCTGATGGAACAGATCAAGGAAAAAGACATGCTGGGGAACTCGGTGGGGTCCAGTTCCCACTAGCCCTCTGCCAGAAACAGCAAGGGCACCCTCCGAGTCTGCATCTGGTGTTGTCGACACACAAAAAGACCCTGAATGGGGTTTTAAAATGTTTTATTTTTCTTTTTTCTAAACGTTTGCCAAAAGGAGTAGTGTATTATAGACAACTGAAAACCCCAAATCTCTTATGGAATTGTATATAGTTTTGGTGAAATTAACTTCTTTGGGGAGGAAAACATTTTAAGTCTCAGTAATTCTAAAGTTGTGTTTAAAATGGCAAGTGATTGATAATAAGTACATCTGATGACTCATCATTAAAACTTCTGCACCATTTAAGCTATTCCAATCTCTAGATTGTTAAACATGCTCTTCAATATTATTAAACCGAAAAGGTTTTTATTCTAGGCTGACCAAAAAATGTTTTGTCAAAAAGAGACTCTTTTCTCATTTACATTCATTGGCAGGAAAACCTAAGATGGGAAATTTACTGCTTAGGATTGGGCAAAGTCAAATTTTTAGATTTCCCAGAGAGTCTGTCTCAGTCTGATTAGTCAGCAGAATAAGGGGGGCTTGTTTGGCCATCTGTGTCCTCCACATTCTGGAACTCCCCGATGTCTCTTACCTTCACAGAGACAGGGTTTACAACGTGTGGTTCAAAAACAAAAAGTACTTTCAGGTTCAAGTGATCTGTCCTCCAAGTTTCCTTTAACTAAAGCTGATTCTCTGCCTAAATGGAGACTCACATCTCTCTTGGCACATTGTCTCCTTCCACAATCCCAATACAGTATCTTCTGGTCAGACCTGCTGAGTGGGCCCTCTACTTTTCTGAAGACGCCAGCCTGATTCAGGAGCTCCCGGCTCAGCACACTTTCTCCCAGGCCTGGGGAACTGGCAGCAAGGAGACCTGACCACACCGGATCTTAGAAGGGAAGCTGGTGAAGGTACCACTCAATGGAAAGGCTGCGGATAATCACGACATGGGTCTTTGCTTGGTATGACTGCCCTTCTTGGCATGGAGACGCGCTTATCCCCAGACCCAGCACACTCGAGAAAGGCCTGGAATCCTGGCATTTGGAGCAGGTGGGAAGGACAAACTTTGTGTTTCCCAGACTTTCACTCCAACCGCACCTCAACTCCACTGAGACTCAGAAGCTCCAAAGCCTGACTGTTTTTAACGCATCAGGGCCGACACGTCGTTCTGCCTCTCAACTAGTATTCTTGCCGGACCGACTCAAGATGCTTCCTTCCCGGTGATGATATGTGCAGGGGAGTTTGTTGTTCTCCTTGTCTATTTTCAAAAATTTTGGCTTTCCATTCTGCTTGAGATATTTATAACGGTAAGAAGATTTCGGTTTAAAATATAGGTTTGATTATTATTCAGACATGGCAAGGCCACACAAACATATCGAGAGACGACTGCCATTGAAAAGATCGTTTGTTACAGGGGCCATACACACTCCTGCACGGCCCACCGTCGCTCTGCATGAAGTCATTCCATTCGGGCCTGTGCTAAGGAGGGTCTCCAAAGCTGTGTGGCTCTACTTCGCTGGTGCCTACTTTGGACATAATGGGTGCTGCAAACATCTCTCAGTTCTCCTGAGCCCCTGACACCCTCTGCCCCAAAGACAGAGACAGAATCACAATAGCCGCCCCAGCTGAGGGAAATCCAA